>NC_133161.1:96670000-96970000 GCF_040802235.1 Manis javanica
TTTTTACTTGTCTGACAATTTAGAAAGGAGACAGAGCCTGGGGTCAAATAGCAGTAATGGAAGCTGAGAGGCCACAGGGAGAAAGTCTTTTTTGAGCAGGTATTTTGGAAGGGCTCTAAATGATGCAGCAAGCCTGGTGCACAGGCCCTCTGTGCTCAAATCACAGCTCCCTGGAGTGCATGCCCCAGCTCTGGAGGGAGCAATCAATGCTCCTAATGACTTGCATTTGGAGCTTTTGACAGAGGGGTTGGCCACTGAACCCAAGTTGGAGGGAATTAGTCTCCAGTTTAGTAGATTTCTTGCTGAATATCTACTCCCCAGGTTCACTGCCAAAAAGGAAGCCATGCTAGGTACTTAGCCTTTTCCCCCTTCCTTTATTAAAATGGTACAGATATGAAAAAAAAAATAGTCACAGACATTCTCTACAATACATAACAGGCATCTAACCCCAGAGATCTCCAGATGTGTAATGAGAAATAGAAGGCAAATGGATCCTACAGGTGATCGCCTGGACTCCTCCAACATAGGACATTTTAGGCTTCTATGAAGTCAGGAAGTTAGTCCATAAAATGAACTTAGGCAAATAATTCTATCTGCAACATTTCCCAGGGCTCTCAGTGAAGAGTGAACTCTGCATCGGGGTTCTCCTTGGCTCTGCTTCAGCTTCCCCGGGTCACGGTCATCTACAGAGCCAGTAAGACGGTCCAGGGTCTGAGAACAGGCGAAGCGAGGACCCAAGGCCGGATGCCGCCCCCTGGAGCGCCGCGGGGGGCGGTCAGGGGCTGGTGGGGGCTGCGACTCCCCTCCGGCGGGACGGCAGAGAGGGCCACGGCAGCAGTCACTCTTCATTCAGGGCCAGCGGGGTCCTGCTAGGAGAAGGTATTGCTGGGGAAGGAGGGGGGCTGAACTGGTCTTGGCCCCCTCCCTCTCTTGTTAGTTCAGGGACCATGAGCCTCAGTGTCCTCATCTGTCAAATGTGGACGATTAAAGAATGTATAAATGGAATATTATTCAGCTGTAAGAAGAAAAGAAATCCTACCATTTGCAACAACGTGGATGGAGCTACAGGGTATTATGCTCTGTGAAATAAGCCAGGTGGAAAAAGACAAGTACCAAATGATTTCACTCATCTGTGGAGTATAACAATGAATCAAAACTGAAGGAACAAAACAGCAGCAGACTCACAGACTCCAAGGGACTAGCGGTTACCAAAAGGAAAGGTGGTGGGGAGGGTGGGTGGGAAGGGAGGGAGAAGGGGATTAAGGGATATTAGAATCAGCACACATAAGTTGGGGGGTCACAGGAAGGCAGTATAGCACAGAGAAGACAAATAGTGACTTTATAGCATCTTACTATGCTGATGAACAGTGACTACAATGGGGTATGTAGGGGGGACTCAATAATATGGATGAATGTAGTAACCACAATGTTGCTCATGTGAAACCTTCATAAGATTGCATATTAATGGCAACTTAATAAAAAAAATCATCAGAAAAAAATCACTGGAAAAAAAATTTACAAGTGGACTTAGACTGGTTCCTACTGTACAGGGGATGTGCAGTAAATGCCAATTTCTGATTACCTTTCTTAGTACCTTTTCTTAGATACAGAGTGAAAGACCGTATGGATTTGGCAAGATGAATATGTCTGCAACAGGTCATAGAGCACACTATTCATGCCATAAAAAAGATGCTAATAGGAAGATTTCAAGGAGGAGACATTTGCTAGATGAATCAAGCCTTCTGGAAAGTGCTATTCGGGAAAGTAGCTCGGGGACCCTGTGGGTAAAATTGCAATATTTCCAGACTCTCTCACCTGGCCTTAGTGCATCTTCATATCAATAGGTGTTTCCAAGCAGTGGGGAGAAGTAGTCCATCTCCATAACATAGGTGGTTACAAGGGGGAGCAAGGGCGTATCTGGACCAGAGAGTCTGGGTGGGGTCCCTTTTTGCAGCCGGGTTGTGAGAGACACAGCAAGCAGAAGTGGATGATGGCTTGTAAGCAATAAATGGGTTTCTTCTACTTTATTTCTCCCTTTGACTGATACCTGCTTCAAAGGTAATTTGTCCTGGGCTGGGAACATATTCCCCCTGACCCCACCTGGCTTTATAGCCCCTCTGTCTGTCTCCTGTGTATCTTCCTTCGCATGCCACTCAAACTTCAGCTCTCATCTTTGCTCCCTCTCCACATTAAATCCTCCAAACACTTGATCCTCACATTTCCTTTACAACCCTGGATTGTCCAACTGCTCCATTCTCTGATTTCTCCCTTTCTGTCCCACGGCAGTGGCCTGCTCCCAGCCCCCAGTCTGAGAGACCTAACCTCACTGTGGGTGGCCCCACTGCCGTACTCCATTCAGAAGGTAATCTCTCCCAGTGGTGTGACAGAGATGACAAGAAATATTAGGTGCAATAGAGCAAAAGATAGTCTTCCCCCACCCACCCACGTCATGGATCTGCCTATATACTAGCTACTGTGGCCCTATGCTCTGAGTAAGGCCTAAAGTATAAACACCATAATAGGAATCTGAGCAATTTTCATTTCCATAATTAAGACTTACAGATGTCATTTGAAATCATCACTGTCCTTTGAGTGCTTCAGGTTTTAAAAAGGCACCCTGTTAGAATCTGGGAGGGTTAGCTGGGACTCCAGCTAATCTTCCATCAGATACAGAATATGTCTTTTGGAGGAACCAATATCATTATAACCCAAACATGCAAAACTGAATCGAGTCAGCAACCTTTCAGCTGTTTCAGTTTTTAAAATTAATTCTGTGCTCAAGACCTGTGAGGAAGAAAAAGAAATAAAGAGTAATCTTGCCTTGTGAAGAAATTGCTGCTCAACCCTGGATGTGGTAACGAGTAGAGGAGAAAACAACAGCCTGGCTAAGAGTGTTAAATTATTACTACACTGTGCATATGCAGTGGCAGTGTGTGTAGCATGTCAGTTGTTTTAAGCCTAGGGAAATGTGGTGATTAACATAAAACACAGGGATTCTCCCCACCCAGTATCAAGAATATAATTCAACTGTGTAAATAAATCCTTATACTGAGAATCAAATGCATGGTGAATTAAAAGCCATGGAGAAGCCTGTCTCTGGCACTGGGTTCTTTTCCCTTTCTTTACCCTAAAACTGAATATATTCTGAATCTAAGTCGTGAATCTCTGGCCCTCTTACCAAAGCATCCCAACGTTAGGTCTAATGTACTGTGGTGGCTCCACGTCAGATCCATCATCGTCCTGAACTCCACGCCAACTTTCCCAATCGCTTTTTGGACTTGGATGACATACCAAAGTCCATGTTCTCCATTGGGAATCTCTTGCTGAAACGTCTGTTTCTTCCTGGGGGCTGACATCGGCTCTCTTGCATAACACTTAATCTTGACTCCTTAACATTTTTGGTAGAAAGGGAGGCACTGCCAGTTTTAGTCCACTTAAGAGATTCTCTCTACCACAGGTCCATTGCTATGAACATTTCTAGACCACACTTCTGGGACCCTCCCAAAGGAAAAGCCATGACCCAAACTCCCCTTGACTATGTCATGCTTGCTTTTCAATTCTCAGAGTATAAATCTTAGAGACCTCAACTTTCAAGGCTGTATGTCACATTCATTATTACAGTGAAATATTTCCAAATACAAAAGACTGAGTACTTTTTCCTATGTATCTTCTTTTCAAAGTTCCTTTGTTATTATCCTAAGATAATTCCTACATTGAGAAAAGGAATTGGTCCCCTTATATCACAATGGGTACAAAATCACATATTTAAGTTTTTAAAAATCTCAGAGATTAGGTATACTTTTCCAATTGAATTTTTTACCTTTTTTGGTAAAAATTTAGTTGTGAACTGATGTTTTATGAGAATATATACTTAAATGCTGCAAGCACTAGGCTGAATTCCAGCAAACATACACTTAAAACTCAGTAACTTTTAGTAGTGGATGGAGGATTTTTTTTTTGAAACAGAGTCATTAATATGTACATATGGACAAGAAATCCCAATCTTAAACACCCATTCCTTTTCCTTTTTAACAGCTTTAAATACATAGGAACAGACTGTAAGTGAAGCCACTTGTTTTCATCTGTAGTGTAAGCCAGAAATCTTTCTTTATTGTAAGTCAAGAAGAGAACATTAAACACTTAATAAAAAATAAATGTTACTTTCCTTTTATCAAAGTTAGACATACTTTAGGGGGAGAGGGATGGCTGGAGCAATGATTTCTTTTTTCATTTTTGGCGGGGGTGGGAGTGAGGCCTTAGAGCTATTTTGAACATCAGAGAAGAAATTTCTAATTAACTTTATTTTGTATCAATGCACATTTTGACAAGACTGGAGATACTGAAACTCCAGATTTTGATCAGGTGCACACTTTCACGACTTATGTAAGAGTATTTGTAGAATTAGTCAATCACACAATTAGTCTTTCTAACGATTCACTCAACAAGGACAAATCTCTGTTGATAAGAAACCTTCTCCTCCCAAAGAAAGTGAGATTTCCCCATGAATTATGAAGAGGCTGTCCTCACGAGCTGCTGTTTAATAGTATCTGTTGGGCTGCTGCTCTGAAGCGCCTCCTAATGCATCTGCTCCTGAATTAGTAATAGGTTTCCAACCTCCACATGGTTCCTTCAGTGTTCAATCTTTTATTGTACGGCGGCTGAGGCAAGATTAGACTAACATGGCTTCCCTCTCCTTTATTTCTTTTTACTTATTTTTTTAAGTATCACAAAAAATGCAACATAAATTTATAATGATCTTGGTTGAGATGTCTACTTCCAGTGTTTTTTTACTATAGCACAAAATGTTTTTATTCTCCCCAGAAACCCTGAATTTACTTTCACCTCAACCAGGCTTTACTAATGCTTCTGAGTTCATTGCTCTTGAAAAACATTCAGATGACATTTGAGAGAGAAAATCTGATTCTTTTTAAAATGTAGAGGGGACAAAAAAAAGTATTGGCCCCAACCAACACGCTGTTAAGCTTGAACATTGCATGAGGTGGTTCTCAGCCAATCCTGGAATAATGCTACAAGAAGGACCCCTGTGAATCACCTTGGAAGGAAAAGAACGTAGGGGTGCTTGGGCTCCGCCCTTGACATTTTCACTGAGTAAGCCTGGAATGCAGCTCAGGCATTCAACTAAGGAATTCTCCTTTAAAAAGACATATTAACTATTTCCAGAAGAAAAATTTGTTCTTTTCTCAAAATGAAAACTATGGGGTGGCATTCTGGAGCAAGGAAATATTAAGAATGGTTTGGATCAGGGTCCTCTGCTTATGCAAGTATTAACTTTTTATGACTGAAATTCACCTGTAAGGTGGGATATACTCTCATAGCAAACCTTCTTCCTGTATCTTTAACTTCCTTCTATCTGTAAATTAATAAACACAATTCTGTTTAGTTTTATATATTTATATATTTATATATATATTTATATTATATTAGTTTCCCCTATTTTGCAAGTTTAACCATATGGAACTTGGACTCCCCATTTGACTTGGAATGCCTTTTTCTCTAGTTTATCTAATCAAGTCTCTGACCCTCCTACTACTCTATGACTTACTGGAAAAGTTTTACAGGAAAGAAAATTGTAAAAAGGAGGGAGTACCACTGCTCTGTGCTGAGGGTTCAGCACCCACCATCTCCCTGTTTTACCCTTGGGAACCTAGAGAAAGTGCCGATCACCCCTCAGGGCGATAAATGTCCATTGTCTCCCTGGGTTTTCTGTTTCTTGTCCTGGATATGACATCATAGCAAAGTTGTGAACTTAACCAGACACCCAGGAATAGAGTGGCCTAGTGAGGGCACTCCAGACCACTAGAACCCGCAGGGTAAATGGCTCCCAGGTTAGTTCAACCTTGATTGTAAAGGATGAAATAGGAACATCATCTCTGAGGAACACTGGCTTCTTCTATTCATTAAATATATTTGTACCTTGGGAAATTATTCAAAAACTGTCTAGTCCAGAGCTCTGAGGCCTGAAAATATTTCCCTTTGATTCTCTGCATGAGTTACCCAGGGGACATTTTTATTTTAGACCTAGATTTTTAAAAGTGAGTTACAGCTGGCCTACCATGAATGGTTGATTCCATTAAGAGAGGAACTTTTATTTCCTTACCTTCATCTTATTTTATATTTCTGTGTCCCTTTACTAAAGCAGTTTACTTGGATCTTGCCATGATGACTCTTAAACATTTGATTGTAAAATTAATAAGGACTAAACTCAGATTAATTTTTGAAGCATCACTTGAATAATGCAAACTCATTTCTCTGAAGTCTTCACTTTCTCCTCATGGCCCCTAGATGGAATTCTTCAGAGCAAGCTCCAAACCTTTCCAAGAGACGCTCCGGGGCTCCCCTATCTCCTTCCGCACCCAGGGCACTTGGATCCCTGTGGTTGCTGCCTTTGTTTCTCTGCAGGCCTCTCTTCAGACTTTCGTTTCTCATACTTTTGTTTCCTTTGGATCCACTTTCTCTAAGGTCCATGCATCTAAATTAGAAACGGAAACTTTCTGATGAATATAATGCCCTTGAGAGAGAACTTCAATGGGAACTTTTGGAAACCAGGGAAAATCCAGAATCTGTCAATACAAGTCATTTTTTCTTTGTTTTTGTTCTGACTTTTAATTCAATCTATGGCCAAATTCATGCTTTCTTGATTATGGTAGCTTTAGAGTAATTCATGACACTGGGTAGTGTGGGTTTCCAACTTTTGTCCTTTTTCAAGATTCCTTTGGATATTCAAAGTCTTTGCAGTTCCATGACCATTTTAGCAACAACTTGTTAATCATCTCTACCAAAAAAGCCTTCTGAGATTTTGACAATGAACTTTTTTTACTAAAAATATATCAAAGCTCTGGATAATTAGTCCAAAAGTCTGGATCCCACATCTGAGATCTGCTGGTAACTAGGTAAGTAATACGTTTGTGAATTGGAGATGTGATTTAGGGTTCATGCTGTGAGTGCCTAGATAGGTGGCCCAGGGCCCAATCTTGGCACTCACATTTACTAGCTGTGTGATACCCTCAGTGTATTCAACTATATCTCCTCTGCCTCATAGTTAAAATAGGGATAATAATAGCATTTATTTCATGAGGTGGCTACAAGGTAGATGAGTGAATATAGAGAAAATTTTTCCAACAGGTTTGGTATGCAATATTTCACAAACATTTGGCTTGAATTATTTTTTTATTTTCATTATTTCTTTCAATTTCAATTAAACCTTATTACTGAATTTCTTTTTTTAACTTTAGATTATTTATAAACATTTTCTTGATTTCCAAACACATGATGTTTTGCTAACTATCTTTTAAAATTTATTTCTATCTTAATTGTCTTGTGGTCAGAGAAGGCACTGTATGCTTTTAATCTTTCACAATTTTAAGAGACTTGCTTTATGACTCAATATATGATCAATATTTGTAAGTGGCCCATTTGTCTTTGAAATAATGCTCATTCTGCAGTTGTTGAATGCAATAGTCTATATGTGTCCTTTAGGTCTTATAGCTGGTTGTGTTATTCAAATCTAAATCCTTACCGATATTTTACTGGTTTGTTCTATTACATACCACTAATCATTTATTTACCCTTATATTTCTCCAATTTTTTTCTTTGAAATATTATAAGACTATGTTATTAGATATATTCATGTTTAGCATTGTTATATATTCTGAGTGAATCAAGTATTTTATCATTTTCAGGTGCCTCTTCTTTTATTTTATTTTTTTGCCTAAAGTCTACTTTGATATTAATATTGCTATTTCAATTTTATTTTGGTTTCTGTTTACATGACACATTATTTCTATTCATTTATTTCCAATCTCTCTGTATCCTTGTGTTTTAGATGTGTCCACCCTACATTGCATATAGGTTTTTTAATCAGTCTTAAAAGCTTTATTTTAATTCAAGTTATCCTTCTTTTATATTAAATATAACATCTATCCTCAGATATAGATCTTTAACCTTATTCTGATCATTTCTATTTTTCTTAGTTTATATTCTCTTGTCTCTCTTTTCTTAACTTTTTTGGATTAAAGAAAAGTTTCCATTTTGAGGCAGTTTGGAGGACATACACTCTTCTGATTCTTGTAGCAGTTATTCCTCGGGTTACAGCACGCATCCTGACTCATCAGAGTTGGCCATTACTTGGCACTTTGACCTCTTTCTGGGACAACACAAGGAAAATAGAACACTTAAGTTGTGTTTATTCTCCTCCTGTCATGCAATTTTAATTCTGCCTATGGTATAAACCTTATGAAAATAATGACTGTCAATATCCATTTAATCTACATAGTCTCATTTTCATTCCTTCATGCATTTCTTTTTTTTATCTAGGAGAAGATTTCTTCTGCCTACCCTTTAGACTTCCCTTTAGGTCAAATCTGCTGAATTATTTCAGCTTTTGTTTGCCTGAAAATATATTTAATTCACCTTTATTTTTGAAGGACATTTTTCCTACAAAATAGGATCCAAAATATTGAAGATATTATCCCATGAACTTCAGGTGACTTTGTTCTCTTGAAAGTAATCTTTCTGACTGCTTTTATGATTTTTGTTTTGCTTTTTATCTTCTCCTCCCCTTCTCCCTTTGGCCCACTCAACTTGATTTTGCTCTGATATTTTTAGGTGTGCGTTACGGTCCAGAGTCGACCACCTCTCAAATAGACAGAAGACACTCACGCACGATAATGCAAGTCACACAGCGAGGTTTATTTCCAGGTAGCTGGGGTCCAAGTGTCTGGCCAACACAGCGGGTTTCAACAAGGACCCAGAGCACTCAAAACCAAGGGTTTATATAGCATTTTCAAAAAGCACTTACTCACAGTAATTTTCCATAATTTTTGACTTGTGCCACATCCTGGGGGTTAAGCAAGAGCAAGAAAAGACCACTCCTCAAATGTTAGGGTGGTTTAGCAAGATAAGCTGACTAGTGTACAACTGCCCACAACCCGGTGTCCATGATTAACTTGTTCTTCAAAACCTGTTTATCAAGCCTTACCCAGTTCCTCCTTTCCTGAGTCACACACTCAGAAAATGGCTTCTCGGCCCTTAAAGTGGCCATTCTCATGCTAACCCATTCTTACAGTGTGGATTTCTTTTTATTTTTCTTGCTTGCATATTCTTTGGAATTCTTGAGTCTGTGAATTCTTGATTTTCATTAGTTTTGGAAAGTTCAAAGCCATTATGTATTTTAGGACTTGTAACTGTATCCTGTTTCTTACCTTGTCTTCTGTGTTTTCCACACTTGTATCTTAGGCTTTCTTTTGGATATGCTTCTTCTGATATTTCATCCAGTTCATGAATTTTCTTCTCAAATTTTTCTATCTTCTGTGAACCTTAATGTTGAGTTCTTAAATTTACTTATTATATTTTGATTTCTACAATTATATTTTGTTCTTTTTCAACATACATTTTTGTTTGTTTTCTAGTTCTAGCAAAAATATTCAGATCTGTGCTTTAGCTCCTTGACCATAATAAGAAGAGTTCATTTAAGGTCTATGCCTAATAATTCCAATGTTTGGAGCTCTGTAGATCTGTTTCTACTGTCTATTGTTTCTGCTGGCTCTCCTTCATGTAGTACTGACCCCTATTCTTATTTATCTCCTTTTGGGGGTTGAGGGAAGGTTTCCAAGAATTTTATTTGTGATTTTGTAGAAGAAAACTGAGGCCTGGAGTTATGTCATTTTCCTTTCAAGACAATTTTCATTTGCTTTTGCCACATCCCTTGTTGGGGTCCTAGCAATCCAGACTTATGTTATCCCACTGTCAGAACTTGGCATTCCCAGGCCACTCAAGTGATCTGAGGAAGGGATTCAGTGTGAATGAGCACCAGGTTACTTCCCATTCTCCCTTACCCCTAGGGTACAGTCCTTTAGGACCCAAGCCCAGAGCATGCAGAGTTTACTTGGGGCCTCACCTTTATCGTTCTCAATCTCTTATTCTCTTCTCTCAAACTCCACAAGGGTGTGAAAATGCCAGTTAGACACTCAGCTACCTTTTCTGGATTGGGAATTGTCCTTGGGCTGAAAGATGTCCCAAGTGATGGGCTTATCTTTTTGGCTTTTTTTGGTTTTAGTTTTTGTTGGTTTGGTTTGGGTTTGGGTTGCCTTCTTTCAGACTTTACCTAGCAATCTTCAGCATCTGGCCAGGCCTCTGATAATTTCAAGTGGATTTATTTTATTGTGGTAAAATACGCATAACATAAAATTTACTAATTTAAATCATAAGTACATTCAGATTGTTATGAACCACCACCAATACCCATTTCCAGAACTTTTTCCTCATCCTGAACTGAAAGTCTGTAACCCACTGAACCACAAGTTCCCACTCCCTTCTTCCTCCAGACCTGGTAACCACCACTCTACTTTCTACTCTATGAATTTAATTATTCTTGATACCTCTTATAAGTGGAATCATGCAATATTTGTCCTCTTATGTTCTACTTATTCTATTTATTAATGTCTTCAAGGTTCAGCCATATTATAAAACCTATCAGAATTTTATTCCTTTCTAAGGCTAAATAACATTCTATTGTGTGTATATACTACATTTTGTTTATGTGTTCATCCATAAATGGACATTTTGGTTGCTTCTACCCTTGGCAATTATAAATAATGCTCCTGTGAATGTGAGTGTGTAAATATATCTTTGAGATTCTGCTTTCAGTTCTTTTGGGTATATAAACAAAAGAGTGGCATTGACGAATCATAAGTAATTTTATATTTACATTTTAAGAAACCCCCATATTGTGTTCCACAGTGGCTACACCATTTTATTCCCCTCAGGGATGCATTAGAGCTCCAATTACTCCACATCCTCACAAACTTATTTTTTGTTTTGCTTTCTTTTTAGAATACCATCCTAATGGATGTGAAGTAGTAACTCATTGTGGTTTTCATTTGCATTTCTCTAATGATTAGTGATTTTGAGTAGCATTTCATGAACTTAGTAGCCATTTGTATACCTTTTTTGGGTAAATTTGTATTCAAGTCCTTTGCTGTTTTTTTGAATTGAGTTGCTTGGTTTAATATTGTTGAGGTTTAGGAGTTCTTTGTATATTTTGGATATGAATTCCTTATTATATATAATATTACTTATAAATATTTACTCCCACTCTGTAAGTTGCCTTTTCTTACTCTATTGATAGTGTCCTTTGATGCACAAAAGTTTTTAATTTTGGTGAAGTCTAATGTACCTATTTTTATTTTTGTTGCCTGTACTTTTGGCATTACATCCAAGAAATCATTGCCAAGTCCAATGTCAAGAAATGTTTCCCCTATGTGTTCTTCTAATAGTTTTATTCTTTTAGCTCTTACTATAGTAAAGTAAAAAAAAAATTATGTAAAAACTGTTAAAATCTCTTTATATGTTCCGATCTTTGATCTATTTTGGATATGGTATGATATATGAGCCCAACTTCATTCTTCTGCATGTTGATATCATTTTCCCAACATCACTTGTTGAAAAGATTGTCCTATCCCTGTTGAATAATCTTGGCCCCTTTGTGGAAAATCTAATATGTGGTGGTTTATTTGGGGATCTTTATTATATTCCTTTGGTCTGTATGTCTGTCTTTGTGCTAGTGCCACAGCATTTTGATTACTGTAGTAAAATCTGTTTTCAAGATTGTTTTTGCTATTCAGGGTCTCTTGAGATTCCATATGAATTTGAGATGTATTTTCCTATTTCTGCAGAAAAAAAGTCATTGGAACTTAGATAAGAGTTTCAATGAATCTATAGATTTCTTTGGGTGGTACTGACATTTTAACAATATTAAATCTTCCAGTCCACAAACATAGGATGACTTTTCACTTATTTACGTCTTTAATTTCTTTCAGCAATGTTTTATAGTTTTCAGTGTACAAGTCTTTCACCTAGTTGGTCCAGTTAAGTAGATTTTGTTTTCCAGCATTCTAAGTCTCTGCACTATAAGAAAATTACCTTTAATTTTTCCTGTTTATATATAACACTTTATTGGTGTTTCATAGTATTTCATAATATTCATAATACTGAGCTCTGTAAGGAACACACATGCATTTGCACACACACACACAACATTCACATATATGTAGTAATTTTCTCTTGCTTTTTAAGTTGTTATTTTTTTTTATTTGATTTTTGTCCCTGTTTTAAATTAGAGAATTATTTTCTTTTATGACTACTGCTGGATTATGCATTGTTACTAAAGAGTGAAGCACATGCAGACTGATTATAATTTCTATGCTAAGGTCTTGTCCTTTGTGAGTTTCTAAGTAGAGTATCTGGAGGGAAACTTGCAGCTATGGAAAGGGTATTTATAGAGGACCTTGAAGGCTGAGGAGTCTATGATTGGACAACTGCATTTGGTACATGCAGGTTTCTAATACATTCAAGGATGTATTAGGGTTGCTTTGCAGTACTGACCTTTACCTGGTAAACATGTGGACTTACAGGAAGTTTGTAGAATATTGAACTGGAACTGGGTTATATGAAAGAGTAAACCCCTTAGGAGAAGGCAAATGGGGTCATCCTGAGCTTGGTGGAATCGTTACCTAATTCATGACAAGTGATAACAGCAGCTGCATGTAACCTTTTACAGAACACTTAGGAACCCCAAGAAAGTTCCATCTGGGTGTGTGCTATGTTGTCTCCTGCTCATGGGATTCTCTCTGTAATTTTTCATATTTGCCATGAATGAAATTTAACTGTGCCTTTACCTTTCTATCAATTGTACTAGTCAGTTAGTAGAGTTCCACTCAAGCATCCTGCTTCAGAATGCCCCTAAGTTATTTTCTGCCAGACCTGTTGCCTCTAAGTTCTGTACTCCTGGTGCCCAATTCCTTCAGAGAACTTTTTTTCCCTCCTCATGCTGGGGTAGGAGAGGGGTTGCACCTGGCTGTATGGAGGTAGGAGGAGATGTATGGGTGTGGATATTCCTTGCAAAGGTATGTAGTCCATTCCTCTCCCATGCCTCTGTTCCTGGGTCCTTCTGAACTTCTGTGACCCAGGCTAGTTGCCTCCTATTAGTCACCCCTTTTTTTAAACACATAAGTATGTTGTCAGTTTTTCTTCCACTTTTCATCTCCCAGAAACTCTGTTGGTATCCCTCATCTGCTATCCTTTTCTTCTCAATTCTATTTTCCCTTTAGGATTTATATGCTTTTGGATATACTCCCACTTTGATGGCATCGCAGGAAAAAGTAGTGGTAATGATATGTGTTTAAGCCCCCAGGTTTAACCCAAAGCCCTTGTAGTTCTCTTAACAACACAAAGAATATTTGTGCTAATTTTATATGTGAAATTTCATGGTTACTCAATTAGGGGGTGAGGCTATGTTTGGAACATAGATCTGTCTGATGCCAAAGCATATGCTATCAGGCTAGATCATGATATGCTTGTCCTTATAAAACACCTCATGCTCTAATTAAGCAAAGTTTGTATTTAAAGAAAACACGTCCATTAATTTAATGCAGGGCAGTCTTAGGCAAGATCAAAACATTTTAGTTATATTTTTCCTGGTAAAGAAGGAAACTTATTCCTAAGTCCTCAAGTGATAATATACCTCAGAAAAAAATTTTCAGCTCATATGTACTGTGCTTCTTCATTGCTACATGTAAGAATTTAGTACTCAAAATAATAAGAATAATAGAAAATACGTATTGTACAAATTTAATATGCACTTCAATTTTCTATGTTTTGCACGACTTATTGTATTGTAATCTATGTCTATCTCTTTTCCTTTAGTGTATATTTCTTTTTTTTTATGTGATCTCAGTAGGCGAATAGCAATTACCCCCTGGGAATGCATGTGCTTTTTCTAGTAACAGAAGCCCTTGGAAATATTGCCTAAGGGTCAAGAATCAGGACATTACCTGGATATGTGTTATCCATTGTCTAAACT
Source organism: Manis javanica (assembly GCF_040802235.1). Classification (NCBI taxonomy): domain Eukaryota; kingdom Metazoa; phylum Chordata; class Mammalia; order Pholidota; family Manidae; genus Manis; species Manis javanica. Next base: position 96,683,880 of record NC_133161.1, read on the forward strand.
CTACTTTCTTGGTTTTAGGTTTCAAAACCAAGGCTGGTTGTACAGTTGATTAGGTATTAATTTCATATTTTTTACACAAAGTAAAAGAATGATGGGACGCAGCAGTGAGACCTGGAACAAACACAGAGACACTTGAATTAGCCTTAGCATGAGAGAAATGGAGTAGCCACAGAACATTAAGGATGAATTCAGGAAGACCTGAAACTTTGGGTGTGGGAGTCCAGCTCCAGCCTAGGGGTGGGATGCCCGAAGGTGCAGGACGGAGTCGGCATATGGAGAGACAGGACACGGAGTCAGATGGAGGTGGTCTCTCAACAAACTGCTGATGACAGCTTTATTTATACCATTTTGCACAAGGATATGATTATTTTTTATTATTCTGATAATTAATTAGTATAGGCAGTTGGTTAAAAAGTATAGGCAACCTTTTTTCTTTCTTTTACTTTCTAATCTATTCATGATTGGTCAAGCGTTAGAGACAGGTGACTGTTTTTCTGTTCCTTGACCGAAACTTTTCCTATCAACATGTACTCTATTGTGTTTTACGTTTCTATGCAACACAGTTTCTAAGTAGTGCATGTGACCGTAGGAGCGTGCAGTATGTAGCAGCGACTATGGAGTCTATCAGCTCAGGGTGAAATACAGGTCACCTAGTGCCACAGTTAGCTCGGATTCTTTCCCACAAAAATATCCTTAGAGGCTTTAATAAATTTATAATCAATCTAAAATCATAAACTCATATCTTCACTTTATACCCCTTTATAGGGCACAGTAGGCAGCAAACTAAATTTCATGAGATGATTAATTAAGTGTCAACAGGGTTATTCCATTCAACATTATCTCATAACTTTATTTCTAGAAAACTTTCCATCACTAGTTTCACTAGCATTGTAAACAAGGGGGGCATTCCCAGTGGAAATGGGGTGGTCAAAGTTTGACTAACTGAAGTAGGTTTTGGTACTTTATGCCAAGATCGCCATTTAGCCCCTGCGTGTTCCATTCTTCAGGAGCACCATCCTGAAAAGCTTTTGGGAAGTTTATGTTCTCATCCTTTCCACACTGCTCAGCAAAGGTTAGTTAACCCTTGGCAACAATGCAAGCAAAAACAAAGCCAATAGTATAATGGAAAATAATAAAATCAAGGTGGGTAATAGAGGGAGCCAGCTGCGAAGGCCCCTGCCTTATGGGGGTCTTCTTCCAGCCTGAGCTTCGCTACACAGCTTGAGTAGCATGGCTCCCGGCATTTGGGGAACTTGGCTGTCTCTACACTATTTTCCAAGGTTGTTATGGTGACAGACTATGGAGCCCTTATCAAAATCCCAGACTGCCAGAAGTAAGATCTGGTCCATCAAACTCACGTGTCATCCTGTGGTATCGACAACCTTCTGGATAGTAGAAGTCAGATACCAAGTGTGGGTAAAGCTTATTGCTCAATAGATGAAAAACAGTAGGATGAAGTGCCCCTCTCCACAAAAGTGGCCAACCAAGGGATCAGGAAAGACTTCAACTCAAATGTTATCATTGGGCAAGAAGAGGGATGCAGGCAGTCCTCCCAGGATCACACTGGGCAGAAGGTCACCCTCGATGCTATCTGGAACACCACCTGCAAGAAGTGTGGCTCTAAAGGCCACTTGGAAAAGGATTGTTCATGCAAAAAGGTGGGACCAAATGCTCTCTGAAACCGGATGAAGAGAAGGAGAAGCAGTCACCAGAGTTTCAGAAGGCTGACCCCATGAGGAATTCTTCCAGAAAAAGAAAGAAGGAAAAGAAGAAAAAGAAACAGAGATAGAAAGTCATCTGACTCTGACAGCTCAGGCTCTGAGAGTGATGCAGACAAAAAGTCAAGACACACAGCTAAAGACAGCAGCACAGCAAGGCAAATGAAGCCCAGAAAAGCACAAGGAGTGAGAGTGGAAAGAGTGGAGAGGGTGGTTGAGAGAAGAAGGAACCAGGAGCCTTGTGCCTTGAATCCCAGGCTCCTGGAAAGACTCAGTAGTAAGAATACAGCCTCCCACTCCACTGACTTCTCCCCGATGGGAGATGGTTCCCCTCATGCAGCAGGCAGGTTTGGGAGTTAGATGTCAAAAGCATCTGCCTGAATGAGTTGTTGTTCCTGTATCATTCCTAGTCCCTTGCAGCTCATCCATGCATTTACCCAACATCCTCATTCAGGAGGAAGTCCTATTAACTTCTCCAGCTGCCACTATCAGAGCCAGATTCCCGTACAGGAGTCCAGGATAGAGCAACAGGCACTGCTGTGGAGGTAAGTCTGGCTGTAGTTGGAGAACAGAATGATTGGTCCTTCCCATTGTTCTGCCCTGAGCTGATTGATGGCTTATCTCTGCTGCTGCAATACAGGGGCAGAGGGAGACTGGCAGGAGGATGGAGACCATGGCAAGAAGTGGTGCTCACATTTTCCATTCCCCCATCATGATTCCACTGTGCTAGAAGTGACAGCCAGTGGTCACAGCCACCAAACCATTTTTTGAAGTTACAGAGTTTTTGTGTGACGTTCCACCAGACCACTGAGCCAGACAGTCAAGCCAAGATCATTGTTTTACTGTGAATTAAACAAGAAAAAGAAAGAAAGAGAGAAATAGAGAGAAAAAGAGAGAGAGTAAGAAAGAAAGAAAAAAGAAAGAAAGAAGAGAGAGAGAGAAAGAAAGAAAGAAAGAAAGAAAGAAAGAAAGAAAGAAAGAAAGAAAGAAAGAAAGAAAGAAAGAAAGAAAGAAAGAAAGAAAGAAAGACAGGAAGGAAGGAAGGATGGAAGAAGGAAAGAAAGAATGGGAGAGAGAGAGAGAAAGAAGAAAGAAAGAAAAAAAGAAAGAAAGAAAGAAAGAAAGAAAGAAAGAAAGAAGAAAGAAAGAAAGAAAGGAAGAAAGAAAGAAAGAAAGAAAGAAAGGAAGGAAGGAAGGAAGGAAGGAAGGAAGGAAGGAAGGAAGGAAGGAAGGAAGGAAGGAAGAAAGGAAGAAAGAAAGAGAAAGGAAGAAAGAAAGAAGGGAAGAAAGGAAGAAAGAAGGGAAGAAAGAAAGGAAGAAAGAAGGGAAGAAAGAAAGAAAGGAAGGGACAGGAAGGAAGGAAGAAAGAAGGGAAGAAAAAGAAAGGAAGGGACAGGAAGGAAGGAAGGAAGGAAGGAAGGAAGGAAGGAAGGAAGGAAGGAAGGAAGGAAAGAAGGAAGGAAAGAAGGAAGATGGTCTCTTATTCTATGCCTTTCAAGATAGGAACAGAGAGACTACAGAGTGGTGGCTGATGGCATGGACTTAGGTTCTTCATTGGGCTTTGTACAGATCCTTGGGCCTCGTGTGATCCTGGAGTCTTATACATCCCTAAACATAGAGGGTTCTTGTTTAGAAAAGGCAGCTATAAGAACAATGTCTACCTCAGGGAGTTTTTGTAACTATTAAAGAGGAAATTCAGATAAAGGATTTAATATGGTTTTTGGTCCATAATCAGAATATAATAGCACTTTAGGGCAAGTGCTATTACAACACAATTGTGGTTCAAAGGCTTTACTGGCTAGACCCCTGGTAAGGCTAATGACATGGAGGTAAACGGAAAGAAGAGCGGGTGCTTATAGGAGACACCACGGCTGACTGAGGATCACTGCACAAGAATAGAGGGTTATTACAGGAGAAACCAAGGTTATCTGAGGACTACTGCAGGCCACACATCCCACTGGTTATTAGGCAGAGCCTCATCATTTTGATCCTGCACCAGCCCCTTGAGCTGGGCAGTCTCCCACTTCCCAGACAGGGAGGTGAGTTAGCTGGCCAGGTGGAGATGGAACTGGAATTCAGATTCCTGTTCGCCTGGCTCCGAAGTCTATTTTCACCCTTTTTAGCATGTAGTTTGCCAAAGCCAGATGTCAAACTGACTTGAAGTCAAGTCATCTGTGGCGCTGTATTCCATTTCTGGTTATTTCGTTAATGTTACATTATTATATGTAAAGTGCATTCCATTTCTCCTTCTCTCTTTAAATCATCCTTAAGGAGGATTAACAATAATTGTCCTTCATCTCTAATGTGGTATTAAAGAATAATTTCATGAACTGTTTCAGAGGGCAAATCCCTAGATTAAAAAGAATAATCAAATTTTAGAACTAGAAGGGTCTCTAGGGATCATCTCGGAGAACTTGCTCATTTGACTGAGGAAGGAACCCTGGCATAATAACAACACTCTTGCCCATGTTCTGACAATGAGTCACTTGGGGTACTTGGCTTCCCTGCTAGTGAGGCTTAGGTTAAGGCAAGGACTGTTTGGGCTGAGAGCAGTGAGTCACGCTTTCTTGTGATGCAGACCCAACCACCCCCCTTTAGGCATCCTTCTCTCTCCTGGAATTGGGGGAAGAAAAGCAGCACAGCTGCATCCTGGGCTCACAGACATCTGGTCAACTTCAAGATTCTCTAATCCATTCTTATAAACTTCTTGCCCATAGCTAATCAAAGTAGTTTCTAATATTTACAGTGGACTTATTAGGAAGTATTTGTAATACATAAAATGCATCTAGTGCATAGATTTCAGTACATTGCTTGTTCCTTATCCTTTCATATTTGCATTGGCCAGCAGAAGCTAGACAATCAGGGTTCCAATGCATCGTCAAAATTGCAGAAGAGACACGGGCACAGTCAGCAGGTTGGATATGCCATAGATGTCTGTTGAGAGGGCACAACATAAGTCTATCCCAATATGTATCGAATATGTACCTTGCTTTCCAACATCTACACCTCTATGTTCCATTGAAAACTAAAATCAGTAGTTTTCTTAATTCTTTCAACAGATGCTTATTCAACTTTTACCTTTGAGAAACAGCCAGTGAATCTTACTAATGACCACAGTGGAAAGGGAGATGATTTCTTCAGTCAGTTTGGATGCGAACAGTGGCCCCCACCTCTGCCTCTGCATTCAGGATGTGCTATACACAGTACACAGGGCAGGAATTAAGATTCCCATGGTGCCCTTATTAGAAAGTGAACAGGTGCCAAGCTACACGCACATGAGCAGAAAACAAGGAACACAAGCTGCTGGCTCAACCTGTGGTGATGAGCGCAGCAGAGAAAGGGCAAGACCGTTACCACAGGTCCTATACTCAAAGATGAGAACTATGAAGCAGTATTCGCTACATTTTTTTCTTTAAGTTTGTAAATTTGAAACTAATTTACTTGAACATAGCCAATCTATCATGAAACATCAGGAAAAAACAAAATTCATCTTTTTTTAGAAGAATGCTTCTAATTCTGGATTGGTCTTTCTTGCTGAATTCACCAAATCAATACTGTCAACAATAAAGGCATGTGATTGCCCAGCATGAGGCCCCTGTCCTGAAAGACAATGGGAAAAATGGAGAAAAGAGTCTCATTGCTTCTGCCATTAGCCCCTTAAATTGATTGTGTTGATTGTTTTCCAAAAGCCCAGGAAAGAAAGGAACAATTTAAGAAACAATGAGATTTGGACTTGAGCACAAGACTCTGCAAAGAGGGAAGGACACCTTTGAGAGGTGTTCACACAAAGGGGTGACTGTCAAAACCTTTTCTACCTGCAGGGGTGGCCTGAGTCCTATTTTTGAGCACTCTTTGTTCAGACTGTCTGGCAGTCAAAGAAAGAAAAATGATTTTTTTTCATTAGAGAAAAATGATTAGGGGATGCAAATCTGAGCACTGAAATTGAGAAGTTTTCCAAAGTAATAAGAGTTACTGAGAACTTTTCAGCTTTTCTAAAACCCATCTGTGAGACAGCTAAGGGGACAGGTCATTAACCTCGGTGAACAAGGAAGAAGTCAGTCAGTGCTCATTAGGGGCCGGTGAGGGTGGGGTTTCATTCAAGCGGGCTAACTCTGCGTCCTCTTCTTGTAGTGACCCCAGGTCATTTTAAAGGAAAGGTTTGACTCCCTCCTTGGGTGCACACCCTTCCCTTTCCTATCCACCACCATCCCCTCTGTCTTGTTCTCTAACATCCTAAACCTTCTTGCTTGTCCCCCCGAAACCCAATGCTGCCCATAACTTTCAGGGATGAAAAGAAAAATGGGAAGCTTATTAGGAGATTCTAGTGACCAATGCAACAACCCTGGAAAATGCCACTCATGTGACCTGCTCAGTCACTGCCTCGCAACCAATACTGGGGGGGCCCCAAACTTACAGCTCAAAATTCCTGATGATCGCCAACTCCATCCTCAGGCAAGAGGACTACAAAGGGCCTTAGATTAGGCATCCCAGTAACTCCACATCAGGCAGGCCCAGTGGCTGGCCTCAGACTGGCGCTGTGACTCACTCTTCTTACCAGCCATGCCATCTCTCTTCCATTGAGAGCTGCATGTTTACCAAGAAGGCAACCTACAACCAGTCAAGGGTCAAGCTGGTGGTTACAGCTGCTGAGGAGGCCTGAGATGTTTCCTTAAGCATTTTACTGGAAAATCCCCACTTCATGTCTTCCAAACTATTGAAAGCGCTGTCCACCTGCCCTACTCACTCCCCACTTCCAAAATCCCACCCAACAACACCAGAGTTCTGCCTGACTGTCCTCAGCCTCAACCTACAAAAATCCTGCCATAATCTCCTTGTTGGTGAAACTTCGCTTTCCCTTGCCTAACATGGATACACTTAATAATCAACAGTTGTCCCTAATGGCCTGGTGGGACCCTCCACATTCCCAGTTGGTAAGGGCACCTCAAGTGTCCTCAGGAAAACTCCCCAATCTCTGCCCAAATGTTTTCAGGTGTGGCTGACTGTACTTCCATTTCTAGGTGTGAGCGTGTGACCCAGGCCTAGGTACCTGTTACATCCCTTTGGAATAGTTTTGGACATGTGAACAAGCCAGGCAACTAGAGCCAATGAATGTCAAACTCAGACTTGTTCTAAAGCTATTAGTAAATGAACATTTTTCTTTGTATTGGGGTTGTTAAGTTGATCAACGGTAAGCTTGGAGCTTCTGGAGGTCATTTTGAAACTCTATAAAAGAGGCTACTTGAAATAGAGGGGAAGTGACTCTTGGGGACATTATTATGAGCATACAACCAGCATGCCTCAGCTCCATATGGGCTTTCAGATATGTGACCCTATTAGGTCCCTTTTTCATTTAGGCTAATTTGAGTTAGGTGTCTAGAGTTTGTAATCAAAAAAATTTATACCCCGAACATTAGTAATTGAGTTATTGCCCATTCCTTGTGGACAAAACTCTGCTTTGTACCCTTTTCAAGTAACTGGAACCCTTCCTTCCTCACTCCTCCCCTAACCTATATTTGCTATAATATTGTTTCCAAATATTTGCTCTTTCTCTAAAATGGGATTGGCATCCCCACTCTGTGTTAAGTGATCTGCGCTGTATCCCAGGGAAGAAGGATATGGAATCTGGACTTGGCCCAGCTGTGCTTTGGCCAGTGAGTCACAAATGGTCGTGACATCAGCTTTATTTATCCAGAAGTTTTGCAGTATGTGGGTTGCCCCTGGTGTTCTTGCTTCCATGCCCTCTGCCATGAGAATAAACAGGTCTCATGTAGAAACGTCTCCTTCAACCTGGGTGCCAGAACTGAGCAGGGCCCAGAAGAGCTTCTCAATGCCGGCAAAACGGAAGCCGATCTACATCTCTCATGTCACGTAAGCAAGAAATTCTTCTGTTGTTATTGCAAAGCCCCTCAAATCCCTCAAATTCCAACAGTTAGTCACTGTTGTCAAACTAACACATCTTAGTTACTCTTGTATAGTATTGCCTTGATATAACTATTCTGTTCTTGAATTTTCAGTTGGCAAGCGCCTTGTTACCTGCTGCAGGTCTGAATCTCATAATCCCGAAGGGAAAAGGAGCTAGAGATTCTGGAAAAGCAGGAGTCAGGGTTGGGAGAGTCCCTCTGAGATGGCATGAGTTCAACGACTTGTGCTGGAACCTTCAGAAACAATTGAGAAGCTGATTACAGAAGCTGGAGGAGAGACAGAAAGAGCAATAAAACTGTAAGCATCCAGATCCTACGAGGAGCAAAGAGCCAAGAGTTTAGAATCAAAAGGCTGAAACTATTAAGAGCAGGAGAATTAGACCTGGCAGATCTGGAAAAGGTATAGGGTGGGGAAAGTGAGATGTGAATATTTCATTAAGTCCACAATAAAGGGTCTTGATAGAGCAGATACCACTGCTACCCCTGTCTCTTCCCATGGCCCCAGTGCTGGGATGACCCAGTGGACGGCTCTGATGCATGTCAGGCCATCCTTGAGGTGGTGGGAAGATTCCATAACAGTCTACCAGTCCATGTTCTCTCCATTGCCACCGGCAGGAGAATGGAGCATGATGCCAGCAGCCTGGAGCCCCCTCATCTGTAGCCCCATTTTCCCCAGCAGCACTTTTCAGAAATAGTGATTTAGGCATTGCTCTCAGGAAGAAAACCAGGCAGGTCTTCAGCTCAGATTGTGTCCCCTAAATCTTCTGCCTGTGTGCATTTGTTTTCTGCTGTACCATGGCATGTCAGAGGGTGTCATGGTGTGACCCCAGATGCTAAAAGCAGTGGGAGAGGGCTGTGGTTGCTGTGGAATGGCGTCTTCTGCATAGAAAGTGCAGAGAATTACTGTTCTCCAGCTCTGCAGTGGGAGGGGAAGTAGGCCCACTGCAGAGCCTGTCAGACAAGCAGCAATAGAGGTGCTCCTTTACAAGTGACCCATCTCTAAGACCCATCTGCAGGTGAAGGGTGCAAAATGAGGGGATTTTCTCTCTCTTGGAGACAGACACTTTGAACAACACTTTCCTGGGATGGAAATGAGGTCTCTCTCGATTTAGGTGTGGGTAAATCGGGGAGGTGGAAACCATCCCTCCTGTGCAAAGTGCTGGTGGCTAGAATGGATGGAGTTGGGTGCTGGGAATAAAGGATGAGAAGTCTTTGAATTCATGCTGTCTCAGAGGGGGCCTCCCAGGCCTGGCTCTTACTGCCCCAGAATCTCTTGCCCCTTTTCCCTTTGGGTAAGTGGGTGACATTTCTAATACTCTGCTTTTATTGTGGCTATTTGATACATGTTCTACTCTGTTATTAGAATCTAAACTTTTTGTATATTTTCTTTTTCATCTTTTAGGCCCCTAAGCACAATGTTCCTTGTACTGTGAGTAATAATAATTCAATAATATTTCACTACTAACAATAACATAGTGGCAACAAATGGTTAACTAAGTGAATGAATGGCATAGATCTACATAGAACTGCCAAGGAAAAAATAGCCTTAATGTGTTTTTTCACAGAGTACATTTATTTACAGAGTTTTTGTTGTTGTTAGAGATGGAACAAAAATGAAAAAAATGTTAGATAGCCAAAAAAACACCTTAAGTTGTTAATTCCAGACTTAGAAAAAGAAAATGCAATAAGCAGGAAGACATTAAATAAATAATAATAAATAATATCTAAATCAGTTTCACAATAATTATTTGAAAAGGGAGTCATTTTCCAAAGCTGTTCACATTTTATCACTTCCGTTAAAGACTTCACCCAGGGAGTTGTGGCATCTTTCTAATAAATCATCCTAGGTATTCAAGCCATTGTTGTCTAACAGCAGAGCCCTTAATCCTGCTGTTTTATTTACTAATCTTGTATGGCAATAGAGTTAGTTTGTAAAGATGGGAAAAGATCTTACATAGTTGACTAATTATCTAGGGCTCCAGGATAATTCTTAGAGGGGTGTTAATAGCAGGCGCCTCTCTGTAAGCCTCTGCTGTGGTTTTTCTTGCATCAAAGTAAAGAGTGCATGTATTACAAGAGGGTAAAGTCTCTAAAGGTCTCTTCCGTCTCAGAAAAAAAATGCCTTTGAAGAATGTAGGCTGTACACAGTCCTATTAAGGGTGTATTGCACAAAGCTTTATGCACACTGAACCATAACATTTATAAGAAAGATTGAATATTTTTAGAATGAGGGTTGTTGGGTTTTATTTTGTTTTGGTTTTAGTTGCTCCAGGTACTATTATAATTATGCAATGATTGGAGATACTCTTAGGATTTCACTGTTAATTTCTCATTTTTTATGCTCACCAGCCAGTTAAATTTAGATTAGTAAAGAATAATTCACTTCTATCACTGTCAACTCCACAAGTGTGGTTAAACAGAACCGAAGCTGAGAGTTAGAGACCAGAAACTCTGCTACCTACCAGAGTTTAGTAAACCAGGCACCTGGAATTGTTTTGAAGGTAGCAGAAATGGGTAGGCTCTGATATGTCTATGTTTTCTTACCAATTTTTAGCTGATGAGTGAGTGCATCTGGGAAGTATACTACCTTGCCTTATAGAACACAGTATTTTAATCCACCAGTAAATAATTAATAGGTATTCATCAATATATTTTACTAGGCACTATAAGAGATATAAATGTTAAAGAATAACTCCTGCCCTTAAGAAACTCATAATCTCATGTTCTAGCTAATGCAGAATAAAATAAATATTTAGTCCCCTTCAGGTTCCAGGTTAGATTGCCAGTCTTAGAAAATTTAACCAGAATAATTCCAGAAATGGAAATGAGAAGCTGGTTTTAGGAGGCAGCAGGAGACAAACAGTTCAGGTCTGGATGCATTCATTTGAAGTGAGGGAGACAGGACCAACTGAAAGGCAGTGTCCTAGAAGCAGCTGAAAGTAGAAGATTGGAGATCCCAAGTGGCATGTACTGTACACATCCTGATCAGGATACAGTGATCAAAGCGTAGGGGGAAAGCCCTTCCTTCTGCCTTCTGAGGTTCTTCAGCTTGCTCTTTGAAATAAACTGACAACAGATAGATTAACAGGAGAAGGATGACACATTTACTAAGTTTTGATACATGTTCTGTGCATCACAGGGAAAAAAGTGAATCTTCAAAAAAGCAGTGAGATTTGAGAGTTTACATGCCTGTTTTAATAGGGGAAAGGGAGAGGGTATGTAGCAATTTAGGGGAGAGTAAATGATTTTTAGGAAAGATGAATGGGCCCTTGTAAGAATAGATGGGAGATGTGCACAGTGTGTCTGGGTGTGGTGTCAGCTTCCAGCGTCCTCTCCTTGTGATGAGCCAATCTTCCCTGGAGGATGAATCCTCCAGAAAGGGGATTTAAGGCAATAGTCAGTATACCAAAGTGGCACATTTTGGGATGACATGTTCTGAACTTCCAAAGAAATCAAAAAAATGGACAAGTTCCTTGAGTGGCCAAGTAAAGTGGAAGAGAAGCAGATGCCCTCAAATGGAGCTGCAGGGCATGGCTATAGTTAGGGGCTAGAAGGGAAAAAGACAGAGAAGTTAGAAAAAGAAGAACTGTTTCCAAGTTGGACTCCCAGTTTCCCTGATTTCTAATTAGTTCCAGAGTCCTGCTACTGTCTCTAGAGTTGTACACACAGTGTCTGAGAGGTCTGGAAGATGGAGGGCCAATGAACATCAATGGTGATGGTGAACATAGGTTGGTGAGCAGAAAAACCAAGGGCTTTAGTTAGTCAGCTACTAACTGTATCATAAAAAGCTTTGTATCCTTCCATAGGTTGGTTAACTCCACAGGGCTGAGTACTACGGAGACCATGATTAATGATTCAATCTCTCAAAGGAATATTTATTTGCAGATGATTCTCTAAGCTTTGGGTAATAAATAAATAAACAAGTTAAATAAATTAAAAGCTCTACACCACTGGTTATGTGGTTATGTGGAATACTGGAGAAAGAGATAGATGATGTTTAGTACAAATACATTTCAATCAGGACATAAAAGACACCTCAAAGTACATCCCCACATGAATGTTGTTGATGAAAAGAAAATCCTAGAATAAAACTCCAGAAAAGAGTTATTGGAGTATCATTTCAGCTAGGTTTAGGACAGCTGCCAGAGAAACACAGTTCTTCCAAAGAAGAAAAGTGCTCTGGGAAGGAAAGCTTTCTTCCAAGGTTATAAATCAGGATTCCAGTAGCTACGTTCTACAGATTAGTACACACAGAAATCAACAGTACAGGCTTTTGTTTTAGGGGGGATATTTCGAAATTACCTAGGCACAAGGTAATTTCGTGAAACGACTCAGATGAAAAGCAGATGTATTATGTCTGCCCTGCAGACCATAAATCAGGTCTTTGGTTTAGGTAACCCAAGCATTAAGGCCAGGCACTTCTCAGAAGAGTGTATCCTTCGCATTTCTTCTTGACAATGTTTTAACACGTGGCACAGGCCATGCTGCTCATGCTGTTTGACAAGGTCCAGGCACGAGGAGGAATCCTGAAAACAGGAAACCTCATAGATGGCGCCTGCCAATTCCCACACTTATTTTTGCAGTTATGATGTTGGTGATTGGGCTCATATATGAGAAATCTTATGTATTTAAAATTTATTCATCTTTAGTAAATAACATAACCTAAAATATTGATCAAAGCAGCAATTCCAGAAACAAAAGCAGTGTTACGAGACCAACTATTCCAGGCATACTGCCACAAATAAGTGACGCAGAACAACTCAGGCCTCTCAAAACTAGATGCAGTTTGTCCTCCCTTTTGTAACAATTCAAATATGACTAACCAGGATTTCTTTAGAATATTGGCAGAGAAGGATTATGGGAACCTGGGCCATGGAAAAACCCATTCTCCCAAGAAACTTATATGAAACAGCAAAGTAGTAGAAATTAATAGTCCCCATTGCCCACAGCCCTCTTTATGTTGCTTATAATATGAGAAGAGTATCCCCTTTGAAGAAAAATTTATGAGCAAAATAGGAAGACTTACATTTATAAATATCCCATATATAGAAGTTTATAATAAATTCATGACAGAATATTATTATATTAATAGTAAGATAGTAAGAGAAGATTTAGTGTTATTATATAAAAGATAAAGAGGACTGCAAGGCCCTAGTGCCTATAGATGCAGGAGGAAAGGTGTAAACATCTGAAATTGTAAAATGAATATTATGAAAGAATATGATGTTTTTATTGTATTCATAGGAATGTTGAGGAATGTTAAAACTTATAGGTGATAAGAATACCATCCCTAGACTTTAGATGTAAGCCTAAACCCACATGTGTAGGATAGGATTTAATTAATACTACATTTAATAACCAAAAGACATATAGCTTGCATTTTATATAACTTGCTTAAACTTTATATAGCCTTAGACACATATCTTAAACTCTATATAATTTTACACACTTATAAGTAAAAATCATAGCCTACACTCTTAGCCCACACACTGTCTTACGCCATTTCCTGTCTAGCACCTAGCACGTAACCTACATCCCTGGCCAAAAAGGTTAAGGGAAAGTTAAACATTAAATGTTACAAGAAAGCTGTTCAAATAAAATGATAACATCTGTAATGAGCCAGAATTATGCAAAAACTGAAAGCAAAAAACATTGTACCATCCATGATCAAAGAAAATGTGTAATGTTATGTAAACTTTAAAAAGATATAAAAATAAAGACCCTGCCGCTTGATGTCAGGAGATGTTACAACCTTAACTGGGTGTTTCATCTCCTCACTCATCTCCTCACTCGCCGACGCTGTCGTTTCCTTCGTGACCCACACCTCAGCTGGAGCTGGACTCCGGCAAACACATTCACTTAAACTATAGAAAGAAAAGAGTGCAAGATGGCCTTTTGTTTTGGTGTACACAAGTCACCAATGATTTCATGGAAATTGCAGCTATTTCTTTAAATCTTTCAGCAGCTCATTTTTGAAGGAATGTGTCAATTTCTCAGCTTTCTTGCTTACTTCTCTAGATCCAAGAAAATTAGGCCACTATGAGAGTAAATTTTCTGGGGCACCACAGCATCCTTTTGGGTAAGTCAGACAAATTAAGCCAGAATAGAGTGTGGGAATCCACATCAGAGGAATACAGAAATGGGGAGAATCTGGCTGAATGCCACCACACAGAAATATAGGATACAGCCCACAGGCCCTGCACTGGAAGCCCATTCTAATAGTCACATGCTCTGCCTTTGCAGGTGACGTGCACTGCATGCATCTAGATGCTCAGAAGTGTTTGCTCTTTGCCTCCACTAGTTCCTTTCACCCGGCTTACCTCTTCGGAAGAACTGTGTTTCTCTGGCAGCTGTCCTAAACCTGGACTGAAATGATACTCCAATCTACTTACCACAAAGATTTTACTAACTGGAAAACATTGCAATGTAATTAATCTATAGCAAATCACCATTTCACAGATGGTGTTTATCATTCTCAAAAGAATAAGCAAAAACGTTACTTCAAAAATTTGGCTCAGTAAGTAACTTTCCTCTGAAAAAGAAAAGGATTGTTTATGCTCTGTTCAAGTGCTCCAGTGTGGCTTTTCAGGATGTACAGAACTATTTGAAGGTTAAGTGAGGCTTTTTATATAGAAGGAAGAAGGAAGGAAACACACATTTTAAACTACACACTGTGTGCTTGATGCTATCGTAGACACTTATACATAACATTTCCATTTTATTCCATTTGTGGGGAGTTTTCAGTATTTGCAGTTGGAAGAAATTTCAATTTTCATCAGGGAAACAATAAGTGGATGTAAGAAATTTCAGTTTTCATCAGGCAAATAATAAGTGGAATTGGAGGTGACCAGAAGGACCGGATGGCATTGAAAAATATATTTTGAGCCCAGGTACCTTTGGCAGGTGCCATAAAATAGATGGGTATGAGAGGCACCATAGGCGAATGTGAGCAGTCAACTCTAAGAGCAAGCTTGTTTCATGAGGACAGACAACAGCAAATGAAAGTTGGCAGAATCACAGTTAGGTAAGAGGATGCACAGTTGAATCTGTATTAAAGAGGCCTAGGAGAGTAAGTAAATGAATGAGGTAAAAGGAAGATTGAGAAATTAAGAACCTGGGTGTTGTCTAGCTGCTCTCCAAATGTCTGCATAAATTTACACTCCCTCCAGTTGTGAAGGAAAGGACATTTCCCTCAAATTTGCCATTGCTTGATGTCATCAAACTGTAAACTCAAAACTATTCTAGGCTGTTAGAATTCCATTGGTTGTGGAGACGAGTGACTGAGTGGGCTGCAAGGGGGATTCCAAGGAGCTGGCAAGGTTCTGCTCTTGACCTGGCTATTGGTCACACTAGGGTTCAGTTGTGGAAATTCATCAGGCTGTCAGTCAGCATATGTACATATATTATATGTCAATCAAAATGTTTTAAAACTGCTTGACAATCTAAAGAAAGAATCTTGCTACAGTTTTAACGAGTTCCCCCAGTTACCTTGGAGACTGACAGGAGGTCTTCGAATTTATTGGTCACCTGTATTTCCACTCCACACTGATAAAAGAGACCTCAGCAAGTCATGGTGAAATTTTAATTTTCAAAGTTAAAGGAAAAACTTAGCAAAACATTCACTCACACACACACATATACAAAAACAAACCCATATATAAATTAAAATTTCTACTTCCACATAGAAAAAAAAATATCACCTAATTTATCTATAGTCAATCAAGCTTGCTTCAGATTTCACCTTCACAATGTTAAGTGCTTTACAACAATAAAGCCAAGAGAAGAAAACGGAAATATTGTCACATAGGAAAGAATTCTGAAATAAACCTCATATGTAACATTCCTATAAGTTTATCATGTATCAAATTCAAGGAAAGTGCAGGGTTTCATGTATATAGCTCCCTACAGAATACAGAAATACATAATAAAAACCAGTACAGCCATTTCACCATAACTTTTATTTGTGTGATCCACAATTATGATAGCTTGTAACTGAAATTCAGTGTTGCAATAGATTAGTATAAAGAAAAATTCAGTAAATCAATATATTGATAATCTGAACTGTTACAGTGAAGCTGTTGCCTCTCTTAGAGAAAATTTAGCAATAGCTTTTGACTTCTTCAGACTTCAATACGTGGAGAAGAATCTATTGAGGAAGCTCTAGTTAGATAATAGACAATGCTGTGTACCCTTAAATCATCTCTGGAGCAGTACCCGGAGGGTGTCCACCATGATCACCATTGCAGAAGAAAACTGTATATGAGAGAGACTGACTTGTCATTGCTTACTCCCTAGAATTTTGTACCATGTACACATAATATCTATTCAAAACAGATATAACAAAGATATAGTCTTTAAATGTAAAATAAATAATTATATAAGAATAAAACAAAAGGAAAAATGTCAGCAAAAAAGCTTACTTCAAAAAACAAGAAAAATTATTAAAAATATATCATTCTTATTCCTAATGAGAATCAGGAAGACATTAATTCAAATAAAAAATTTGTTATCAAGAAATATTAATTCATACAAAATTCTATTCTTGTGATAGGGATTCAACTGAACCCTGCAGACAAATTCCTGCCCTCATATATAATACATCATGGGTGGACTGTAACTTGGAGAGAAAGTATGCTCCCAGACTGGGACAAATAAAGCCAAAATCAGTCATAGGGAGAAACAAAGTGGGAGAAATCTATTTACTGCTTACAAGCCATCCTGTACTTCTGCTCACCCATGTATCTCACAACCAGCTGCAAAAGGACCCCACCAAATCTCTCTGGTCCAGGTCTGTACTCTTCGTTCCCACACCCTTTATAATCGTCAATTGATATGGAGATAGACTACTTCTCTCCACACCTTGGAAACACCTACTAATATGGAGATACACTAAGGCCAGTCAAGAGAGTCTGGAAATACTGCAATTTTACCCACAGTGACAATAAACTATTAAGAAATACAGGGACTAGAGAAGGATGGGAGATCGTTTCCTAAGTAGTGTGAGAGGAAAAGGCATCTCTGAGGAGGTGATTTTAGAACAAACTTGAAAGCCTATAATTATATGGGGAAAGAGCCTTCAGGTAAAGAGTAGAACCACTGTTGTTCCTGGTGTACACAGGGAACAGATAGCTTACCCGTGTAGCTGGGTGCATACGAGATGAACAAGGGGAGAGTGGTGGGCACTGAGGGCAATGGGTAGAGAGAGCGGCTAGTGCATGTTAGATGTGATCAGCTTTGATAAGGGATTTGAAATCTTAAGTGTAATATGATGTTATCGTAGAGTTTTGAGTAGGAGAATGATTTGAATCAGATTTTAGAAGGATCCCTTTGACAGCTGAGTGGAGAATGAACCACAGATGGGGTAGAAGTGGAAGCAGGAAAACCATTTTGTGGAAGCTAGTTCAATACTCCAGGTGAGACAGTGTGGTTTGAATCAAAGTCCACATGGTGGAAGCAGTGTATTTGGGTTTGTGCTGAGTGTCAGGCCAATTGAACTGTCTGAAGGGCTGGAATTGAAGATTGAAAGAAAGATGGGTCAGCGCGGCCTCACGGTTTTTGACCTGAGCACAGTTTTTGACCTGAGCAACCTGGTGAATGGAGATGCCATTTTCTGATATGGGGAAGACTATGGGAGGAGCAGGTTTGAAGAGGAAAATTAAGTAAACAGCTTTGATTTTTGACAAATTAAGATGTAGATACCCTTGGCTATCCAGTTGGTGATAATTGAGCACACAGTCATTTTATAAAATTCATTCAACAATTCAGGTCCAAGTTGGGGGGTGGAACTAAAAGTTAATGTTACAGGGCAGTGGATTATGGAATTGCCTTCTCAAAGGAAAGAATTCGGTCAGGAGATCCCATATGGAATTCAAGCTACATAGGGTTTTTTATGTAGCAAAGCAAAAGGAAAGTATGTTCCAAAGAGAGGAGCAGGCTGATCCTGAGGATGGGTAGTGGCCAGCAGGGTTTCACATCATGTCTTTCATGGGAGTTTATTTGGTTTCCTCCTCCCATTTTCTCATCCTCTTACCATCCATTGGATCCATCTTGGTTCCTTCCATTCAGCCTCTTTTCACAAGTTTGTGTTGGTCATTTTTCCCAAGAGCACCTAAGCGAAACTCACCGTGGGGCCAAAACCACAATGTAAATGATATGATAATGATATTATAATGGATTTAAGGACATTAGCAGCAAGGTCTTCCTTAAGGGTGCATGCTCCATAATTGGTAAAGTCCCAAAGACCTGTATCTTTTGCTTATCAGTGTGTCCTGGACCATCAAAGGGGTTGGTCTAAGAGAGAGAGGGCAGTCTCTGGGCAGAGACTGGGTGCAGACTTGGTGGTGTGCAGTTCTCCTTTTTCCCCTTCTGCTCAAGTCTATTGAACTGCCTAGTCTAACAATCAGACTTCTCAACAAAGCCATGGAGTTGATTGTGAATATGTAGGAAATAATAGTTGGCTGTAAATAATAGATTGCATAGCTAAGCACTGGGACACTCCAACATTGAGCAATCAGGAAGATGAGAAGGACCCTGTACATACCAGGTAGGGGCAGACAAACCCTCTGAAGTGTTCCTGTGAGGGCAGAGGGGTGCTCCTGAAGCCAACAGCCACATAAAAAATATGAGTGCCAATTTTTAAATGCCTGTTGTTTGCATAAGAAATACATCAATATTTTCTCATTCAACATTTAAAACATAAATGTATATAAAGAGCACAAGTAAAGTCTTCATTATGGCCCAGTCTTGTTCTTTAGCAGAGAGGAAACCTCCACTAACTATTAATTGTATGTCTACTCCACTCAGTTTCCTCAATTTACCATGTGCATACATTTATGTGTATTTGTGTAGATGTGCATATGTGTATAATGTTTACTCCTTACATAAATGGGTTTATTTGTTCATATTGATATGAAATTTAGTTTTATATTTAATGAGTCATGGAGTATTTTTTAAATGTATGTATGTACTACCATATTCCTCTACAACATTGAATATAATCAAATTCTTATGTTGCCACTCTGGTGATATGTACTTGATATCATTTGCATTTCCCCAATTACTGATGAAGTTGAACACCTTTTCATAATTTTACATTATTTGTATTTTTTAAATGTATTTTCAACATTACACACTAACTTCAGGCCAAAATTTTTATACCAATGCATATTCTCAACAGCACTGCACAAAAGGTTCCAACACATCTTCAAAAATACTTGGTATATTCAGACCCTTTAAATATTGCCATTCTCATAAGTGTAAAAAGATAGTACATATGATTTTAATTACATTTGTCTGATTTCTTGTGTGGTTGAATGTTTTTTCACATATTTATGAGTTATTTGTTATTGGGGGTGAGTGGCTTTTTTTCTTACCAATTTATGTAAGATGACTTTATATATCCTGTACCCTAACACTTTCTCAATTACAGATGTTACAAATGCTTTTGCCCAATCTGTGCTTGTCTTTTCACATTTCTTTGGAAAATGGTGGTTTTAAGGAAAATGATTTTTAAAAATATAATCTCATTTGTAAAATTTTAGTTTTATATTAAGTATTTTTTGTGTTTTGTTTAAGGAATCCTTTTCTACCTCAAGGTTATAAAAAAGTCCCATACTCTCTTCTAGACACTTTATTATTTTGCTTTTCTGCAAAACATTAAATTTTTATTTAATTATTAAATTAATTTGGGCAGTTATCTACCTGTAGATTATTTTTTATTATAATATGTGTTAGTAAACTAATTTCATTTTTTCCATGTAAAAGCAATTGGCCTAACAACACTGATTTTGTAGTGTTACCTCTTTCCATTTTTCTGTTTGTATTCCTTCCTTGGAAAATTGTTCATTCATTTTCTTTGGATTTTTCTAAGGAATTGACTTTCTTTTTCTTACTAATGCTGTTTAGGAACCATCGTTATAGTTTCAGGATACTTTTATCTGTAATATATTTTGTGATTAGTTTTTACTACCTTGTCATTTGTCTTTGTTTTTGGTGTCCTGCAATGTGGAAGAATTTAAAACTTCTTATCAGCAATTTTATCCATTTTTGTTAACATTTAGGTTTTGAGTCTTTCCTAAGAAGACTATCTAACCCATGATTCTAAAAATCTTTAATAATATTTTCTTTACAATTTGTTTTTTATGTTGATATTTTTTAATTCTCTTGAAATCAAAGTTATATATGGTATGATGAAGCAGTCTAACACTTTATTCTTCTCAAGTGGATAATGAATTTTTCTAACGCTGCAACAGCATTTCTGCCCCTCCTCCTCCTTCTCACTAGGCTGCTTCTGGCTGCCCTGGAGTTGAGGAAGGGCCAGAGATGAAAGGTAATGTGCAGGAGAGCTCTTACCTGGCTGCTCCTATATATCCATCAAATCTGTTTGTTGGTTTCCTCTGCCCCAGACAGTGGTTTCAAACTGATTCTTCCTCCACGGCACTTCTCAGAAACTGCCCTGCAGGGCCACTGTGGCTGCACCTCCCCTGGCTGTGTGCATTACCTCCCATTCACAGGCCACTTACAGGTCCCCTACCTTTGCCTCCAAAGGTACAAATCTAAGTCATCCAGGCACACACAGACTGTGCTTTCAAAGTAACAGCTCCACCTGCAGTGGGACTTTTCAATGTCTCACCAAACATTCCTATCACTGTAAGCTATTTCAATTGTGTAAACCTAGAACCAATTCCAATTTATGTAGACACAAAGTATTTTTGCATGACTTTCATATATTCTGATTATCCAGAAGTGAAAATACTAAATAAATCAAGAGAATATTGTGCTTTGTGCTCAGGATTCCTCTAAGAGTTGTTTGAAATTTCAGAAAGTCCCAGCACTCATGACAGCAAGGTCCTTGACTCACTAGTATGTGCCCCTGTATCATTTATTTTTGTAGCTGTCACATCCCTGGTGATTCTATGTATAGGTACAAACATCCAGTCACTTCACCAAGTCTTCTATTTTAGTGAAGTTGAAGGATTTACATAGTGGAATATGTATTTTCCTTTTATGTGCTCACTCCTTCATGTCAGGGCATTACAGTGCTTTTCATTATTTATGTAATTTTTCATTATGCATGTAGATGGGTTATGGTAATCTGAATTTCATTTCAGGATGCACTAAATAAGGGGCATAACAAAATATTTGTTATAAAAAGGGACATTGGACCTGATAGGATTGAGAATCACAGCTGCCGAGGACATTACCTCCTAGTCCAAAGCCTGTTATTCTCAGTGCTTTGCTCGCATGTTTAGCCTCATCTCCCTGCTCCTTCCCCACGTGCACCTTCCAACCAGGCCCAAGAACATCCCTCTCATTCATGGCTGCACGCCTTCCTACTCACCCTTACACCACCTGGAATGCCCAGTAAGCTTGGCAGAGCCATGCGGCCTGCATTCCTCAGCTCATGCACTGCCCTCTCTGCAAAGCTTGACCTTGGCACCATCAAGACAGCACTGCAGCTGATTTGGTGCATTTCTCTTTCCCACCCAAATCAAGACCTCCTTTAGGACAAGGTCTGAATTCTCATCTGTGCAGCCTTAGATTTTTACTCTGTATCCATATGGCAAACTGTAAGATCTTAGACAGTATTTATTACATTCATTTTATCCTCACAAAGCAAAATCAGGAAACATGCAAATTCTGGTGATAACATCTCCCTGTAGAGTAAGTGACTATGTGATGGCCCAGGGGTGGTGGGAAAAGCATGAAGGAAAAATGGAGCTTCCACCTAGGCTCCACATCCTCTTTAAGGGGTCTGGGTCCGCATTCTTACATTCCTGTCTCCTACTTCTTGCCATCTAAGGTTAAGTCAGAGAGGTTAAGGCACCCAATGAGGGTGAAAGCACTCAAAGCCCACCGGGGATGCTATAGGCAAACGTATGAGAACTCTGGAAAACCCTGGCCTTGCAAAGCAGGTTCTGGGTCTCTGTGGAGTACTGGCCATTTGAAAGTATCCCTGAACACCACAGCAGTAGAATCACAGCTTACAGACAGAAGAACATCAGGGAAACATATGACGTGTCTCCTTGCTCCCCCATTCTGAGCCTTGAGAGGGAACAGGAATTTCCTAGGATTTCCACCCAGAGATCGCCAGTAATGAAAGAGGTCTGTTCAGGCTGCCCGGACTCTGGCCTATGCTCACAAAGTGGGAATTGTGACTCCGGCCTGGAATCAATCTAGTTCTGTCACCCTGGCATCTTCTCTCTCATGTCCCAGCTGGGGGGCTCTCAGAATCACAATGGCAGCTGGAAGCTCCAGAATGTTAAACTATAACCAGTCAAAGAACTTTCTAACAATATAGATATACAGCTACTTCAACATGCACATATTAAGAGAGGGTATAAATATATAAAGGACTAGAACTCTAGAGATAATATATATCCATAGAACATTTCTGAAAAGGAACAGAAGAAATTATAATTACTGCTGGAGACATGTCAGGAGTTTTTTTGTCAATGAAAAAGCCTACCTAAAAACAAGCTTGACATTAAAATTAGCTTGCCTAAGCAGAATCTTTTTCCAAAACGTCCATTCTTCCCCCTTTGTAGTATATATCTTGGAATTCAAATTTCTTTCCTTAGCACTCCAGGCTGTCTCTATGCTTTGAGGTTCAAAATTGCAATGCACTTTCTCTCATTGAAATATCTCTAACCTTTTTTATCAGTAAGTTAAGAATTATGATGCCACTTTCAAAAGGCCTACTCATGACTTAAAGATGACTACAAGGATTTTTTATGCCAATTACTTTTTGTATCTCTTTTCTCTTAACAAAAATAATACATGTTTATTGTAGAAAATTCAGATGAAGATAATGCATGTTACTAGTTTTGTTTTTTAATTGACATGAAATATTTACCTCCCAAAGTATGCTATGGATCATTAATGTCTTCTTTTTCTTTGGAGAGGACAAGAAAGAAGTGTCTCTGAGCACCTCCATATAATTGTGTAGTACTTACATACAATTAGGATGCAATGAATAAAAACCCATTTTTAAATTGCTGCATCACATTCACTGTAGAATTTCTGAAAAGCAGCATAAATGACCAATTCCTTTAATTAGACTACCTTAGGCCACTATGAGTGGTAAAAGGGAAAAATACTATGCCTGGTAGTGGGAAATCTCGTAAAAAAAATAAGACAGAGGCAGCTAAATGAAATCTCCTGGGAAGAGACATTTTTACTATCATTTTCTTTTCCCAAGAGGATTCAGCTTTTAAAGAACTAGGATTACTCCATGGCAACTACTGTCACGTTGGATTCATTTAGCATCATTTGTTGATGCCTATATTTTTCTAGAAGCACTCCCAATGAAGAACTGTAAATTCAAAATATAGCATTATAAACCATCAGCACACAAGTGGGAGTCACTATAGACTACAGACGGTTGGTAAAAAATCATTCCATTATTGCAGAGCTCCTTAATTATCTGACCTCTGGGTTTCCACTGCACATTGGGTCCCTGGCAGAAGAGGAGGACAGAAAAGTATTTTGGGGACAAGAGGAAATGCAGTCACAATTCCCTTAAATAATTGGAGGTCAGTGGATAAAAGAATGTGAGCAGGTATTCCAGGATCTGGTGGCCAACCAGCAAGCCTCCCTGTTCTAGCAAGTCACTAATGAGAACCAGACACTAGCTTTGCATGTCTAGGAGGTTGGACACAGCTTCAGACTGTAATACTATTGAGGGGCCAGGAGCTGTGAGAAGGTTGCTAGATTCCACTGTGGAATTTGTCCATCCCAGGTGAGTCCTTATCTCTCAGTGGAATTACTGGAGACACATGGACAAAATGTAGGCAGAAAAGGCATGGGCTCAATTAAGATGTCCCAGAGAAATAATCTGTAAATGGTAGACAGGTCCTGAACCCTCTTAGGCTCATTTGGTGGGCAGATGTAAGGCACTCCTTCAAGGGTATCTGGGGAAAATGCATGAAATCTTTCCTAAAAGAGGGCGCCTGATGTCAGATGGATGGTGAGGTGGAGGAATCAAAAGGAGATTGAGAGGTGGGGCTTGGAGCCAGCACTTTAATCCCCACAGGAATTAATGAATATGAGGTGGTCTTTTGACATTTTGCTTCTCACAGTGAAAGTCCAGAAGGGTTGGAATGCACAGAGCCACAAGACTGAAGGACCCCCACATCTGGGAAAGGCAGGATTGGGTTCCTAGCAGAAAGGAGTACAAACTCATTCTACAACCCGTTTTCTTTACATGGAAGTATTTCTGAGCAGAGGCCATGAATAGGAGCACATTCCTGTTTCTTGAGGTTATTTAGTGTGTTCTGGAGGCTGAAGGGCCCCCACCAGTAAGATGGCAAACTTCCGGCTTCTCTTCGGGGTCCTCAGTTCCCGCCGGCGCCACCTGAAGCCCAATCACCTCTCGCCCCCCTCCCAATCCCAGCACCTAGCCAACAGCCTCCAGCCCCGTAGAAGTGACACCTCAATCAGCTCATGCCCCTTCCTATATAACCCAGCACCTTTCCCTAATAAAGCGGAATTCTCCGGTGAATTGCTGCTCTGTGTCGCTCCTTTCCTTTCATTGGTGCTGAAACCCGGGAGACGGGACACCCCAACTGGGCCCTGTCTTCCCCCCGACACCAGCAGCAGCTTGTCCTCGTCCTCTTTTTCCAGCGCTGGCTCATCACACTCACCATTCCTCTCTGGCCTTTAGGTAAGTTTTCCCCCCGGAGTGGGCCACTCATCCCCGAGCTATCGCAGTGCCATTGACCGTGATCATCCGGCAAGGCCCTGACGCTCGGGGATGAGGAGGGAACTCTCCCCGCCTCAGGCCTTCACGGCTGCGGCAGACTCTCAGGCCCCCCCCTCCAACAGCCATAAATGAGGTGACTCCTTTGCAGATGAGAATGCTCCCTTCCCCCACCCCTCCTCCTTCTGCTCCGTCTGCAGAAAACTCCTAGCACTAGGTACCTTGTGACTCCAGCAAACTGCCTTCTTAGGGAAGTCTGGGTAACGACCCACACTTCCTAAGAAATTCCGACTCGTATACAAGTTTCCGCAGACCACCAAGGATCATCGGGGACGCCCTTTGTCTCCTTGCGGTCTGCTTCCAGTCCGAGGATCTCCGTTCATCTTCCCCTGTTTGTCTCCTTCTCTGTCCTTTAGCTATGGGAGCCTCCTCATCCCTCCCTGAAAGTTCACCTCTTGAATGCCTGCTTAAGCATCTGGCTACCCTCTCCCTGATGCCTGATATAAAACCAAAACTTCTCCCGTAAATATTGCTCCCAAGATTGGCCAACATACCCCCTAGACAATAACAACCAATGGCCCGCAGGGGGAACTCTTGATCCTAACATCACTCGCGATCTTTTTAACTACTGCCAGCGCCTGAAAAAATGGAAGGAGATTCCCTATATCGAAGCTTTCTGCCTCCTCCTCCCCCCGCCCCCTCCCAAGTTCTCCTAGCCTGCAAGCCACTGCCCCCGCAGAAGCCTCCCGTTCACTCCCTTCCCCTTCTTCTCCTACAACAGCCCTTCTCCCTTCCTCCCCCACCATCTCCTCCCCCATCTCACCTCCTCCGCCTTCGTCCCCCGCAGATTAAACCTGAGCCTTTCAGCCCCCCCCTTTAACTAGGTCCCAAGGGCCTCTTCCGCCTTTGCCCTCATCACCTGTTTCTCCCCTGTTAGGGACCGCCTTTGTCTTCTTACATGTTTGTAGGGAGAATGGGAAAGCACCTTCCCCCATGTCTGAACGCAGCATGGGAAAGCACAAGCTAGAGAACAACGGGTGCAGTCCTTAGAAGTTATCTGTCCACAAAAACATATCTTGCCAAGACTCCTCACTCTGAAAATAGGGAGACCTTGAAGACGTGTAGAAACACCACCCCTGCTTCTAGATATGCCCTTCCCCCACTTGCCGATGTGGCAGGAATGGAGAACAAAGAACATTCTGTTTATGCATTCCATAAGCAATTAACTGGAGCCCTGCTGTAGCTCAGTTAATAGAGCATGGGACTCTTAACCTCAGAGTCATGAGTTCAAGCCCAGCTAGAGCAGCAGAAGCAAGCAGCTGGGCTGCTAGCTGGCGACACGTGGGTCCGATTCTTTCTTTATTTTCTTTGCTCCCCTTCTGCACTTCAGGACCTGCTCGACTAGGCACGGCTAGACCACGTCACTCCCCCACAGACTGAGCCAGAACCCTTCAGTCCCCGTCAGACTCAGTCCCGAGGGCCTCCCAAAATTATTGCCCCCCTCCGGGAGGTAGCAAGATCCGAAGGCATCGTGCGCATTCACATCCCTTTCTCCTTAGGAGGTTTAGCCCAACTAGAGAAACACCTAGGTTCCTTTTCCACTGATCCCACGACATACATCAGGGAGTTTCAATGGACCCTCCAGTCTTACAGCCTCACACATCATGACATTTTCATGCTCCTGGCCAATACTCTCCTCCCTGAAGAGTGTAGACGAGTTTGGGACTTCGTCCAAACGCACGCTACCGAAACCCACAGGACTAACCCCACCTATCCCCCTGGCCCCACTGCTGTCCCGGAACAAGACCCACACTGAGATTATAACACCGCCATGGGTCTCTGCTCTCGAGATATTTTTGCCTCCTGCTTAATAGCAGGTCTGAAAAAGGCAGCTCATAAAGTAGTCAATTTTCAAAAGCTCCAAGACATAATTCAAAAGAGAGACGAAACCCCCTCCGAGTTCTTAGACAGACTCACTCAAGCCCTATTACAGTATACCAGCCTGGACCCAGAAACACCTGAAGGAAGACATGTCCTTATGACATACTTCCTAGCTCAAAGCTACCCCGACATTAAAGCTAAACTCAAAAAGTTAGAACAGGGCCCCACTACCCCACAGACTGAGATCCTAACAGTGGCCTTTAAAGTCTTCCATAACCGGGAGGAGGAGAAAGAACGCCGTAAACAAAAGGCTGATCAGGCCAATTTCCAGATGTTGGCCCAGCTGATAAAACCACAACCTGGGCGCCCCTCTACAAAGAAGCCCCCCCGCCCCCGGAGCTTGTTTCAAGTGCGGAAAAGAGGGACATTGGTCAAGGGCGTGCCCTTCCCCCAGATCTCCTACCACCCATGCCCCAGATGCCACAAAAAGGGCCACTGGGGGTCTGATTGCCCAACCACCTGAAGGGGAGGCTGGACGAACAACCCCCATCCTAAGCCCGCCGTAGTGGGGCTGGCAGAAGAACATTGACGGGGCCCGGGGGCTTCTCGCCCGACCATTTCCATCACCAAACAGGAGCCCAGGGTTACTTTAACAGTAGACAGTCGCCCCATCTCCTTCCTCCTAGATACAGGAGCCACCTTCTCAGTCTTGCAAGAATACCGGGTCCCTACCACGCCAGCCATTACTCCTATAGTTGGGGTAGGAGGTAAACAGATTTTCCCATTAAACCCCCCCCCTTTTATGCACAATCCTAGACAATTCCATACCTTTCTCCCACTCCTTCCTGGTTATGCCCCAGTGTCCCATCCCTTTACTAGGACGAGACATCCTTTCTCTCCTCCATGTTTCCATAACTATATCCACTCCCACAGCCCCCAGTACTCCCTTCTCCCTTTCTGATGGCCCTCACAGCCAACAACCCCCCTCTACCCAATGAAAGCTCCGGTTCCACCCTCATACACCCTGTAAATCCCAAAGTTTGGGACATTACAAGCCCCTCCGTGGCCCTATGTCCCCCTGTCTCTATCAAATTACCTGACCCCTCTCAGTATATCTGTCAGGCCCAATACCCCCTAACCACTTCAGTCCTCATAGGCCTCCAACCCATCATTCAAGATCTCTTAAACAAAAATTACCTCAGACCCACTCACTCCCCATTTAATACCCCCATATTAGCTGTTAAAAAAACCAACGGATCTTTCCGCCTTGTCCAAGACCTTCGCCTCATCAACATAGCCGTTGTCCCTATCCATCCCTTAGTTCCAAATCCATACAGCCTTTTATCGCAGATCCTTGCCTCAGCATCCCACTTCTCAGTCCTAGATCTCAAGGACCCATTTTTCTATCCCTCTAGACCCCTGCTCCCAAGATTTTTTCATCTTCACCTGGACGGACCCATACACAAGACATTCTGAACAACTCACTTGGACAGTTTTGCCACAAGTTTCCGAGATAGTCCCCATATTTTTAGACAGGTCCTAGCTCAGGACCTCAAACAGTTTCATCATGATCACTCCAAGTCCACCTTATTATAATACATGGACAATCTTCTACTCTGCAGTCTCTCGTGGGAACAGTCTCAACTTGACACTGCCTCCCTACTTAACCTTCTAGCTTCCAGAAGTTACCAAGTATCCCCCGCCAAAGCTCAAATCTCTTCCCCTCCTGTCACTTACCTTAGATTCCTTCTATCTCAACAAAGAAAGTCCATTACCTTAGACAGAAGATAGCTCCTCTCTGACCTGCCCATTCCCAAAACCAAGACAGAAATCCTTTCCTTTCTAGGCCTAGCTAGATATTTTAGAGCGTAGATCCCTAACTTCTCCCTGCTCCCTGTTGGCAACACCCCTATACAACCTCAGCAAGAGCCCCCCTAAAAAACCATTATCCTCCTCACCCCAACACTCCTTCATTAAGCTCCTTCAAGCCCTTGTGGAAGCCTCAGCTCTCCATCTTCCTGATTTGTCGAAGCCCTTCTCATTATGCATTCATGAGAGGTCCAGTCAAGCTCTAGGAGTCCTAAGCCAATATTATGGCCCATCCTTTGCCCCAGTAGCTTATCTCTCCAAGCAATTAGACCCCACAGTTCGGGGATGGGCTCCCTGCTTACGAGCATTAGCCGCTAGACAGCTCTTGCAGAAAGAAGCTCATAAACTGACATTCAGGGCGCCCCTTACCATTCTGTCCCCACATCACGTAAAATATCTCTTAACCTACAAAAGTTTACAGACTCTCCCTCCCTCCAGACTCCTGACCTTACTGTCCTCTTTCCTCCAAAATCCCATTCACCCCCTTTGTCATCCATATCCGAATCATGACTTTTTCCTCCTTTACTGCTCTCTCGCTTTTTTTCCTCATTCCTATTGTCTTCCCCGCCACCCCAGCCTCCTTTGTATGGCAATTCAAAGTCAGACAGACTTACACACAGCATCAAACAAAAGTTACTGCCCTCATTGCCACACCAGACTGCCCTCTGAAAAGCTGCTCTGAGCCTTTATACCTCCACTTTCCTCCCTCCACCGAAGTGTTCACTAGCAGCTACCCTTATTCTCCCTACCTCTGCTTCCTCTATGACCAAAAACAAGCCTATTGCAGGCGATGGCCAGACACCTACAGGAGATGTCCCTACTGGTCTTGCGCCATTCACTACATGGGTAACTTCCAGTACGCACAGTATTACTCCTCCAACCGTTTCATGAAATATCCCAACGGCTCATTCTCCTTATCAATCCCAGATCCCTGAGACTCTCGATGGGCTGCCGGAGTCACAGCCTCAGTTTACTACAGGGGGGTCCTCGACCCCCCACGGTACCCTTCATATCTCTCAAAAGTATGTTCCCTCTCATTCCCAGATCTCTCAAGTTGCATCAGATAGCAGACATTCCAAAAAAGTCATTATCCAAACTCTTGACGGCGCCTCTTCATCTTCTTATCCCCGCCCCTCTTCCCATTTCTCCTACTCTTCATTACAGCTCATTCAGGACACCACCATCTTTCTCAACCACACCCTTAACACAGCCAATTGTTTCTTGTGTGCATCACTACAGTGCCCACTGCTGGCCGCCGTGCCCCTTAATATTTCCAACTACTCCTTCCATGCAGAAAGACAACCTCTCTGCCCTCTGGCAGACATACCTCTATGGGAACCAGAATACGCAGATAATCTCACCATCCACCACTGTGTAGGCCCAACTCCACCCCCCTCCAGCGCACTTCACTGCCTCTCTATCTACACCCCTACCTCCCGCTCTAAGACTTTTACGCAACTGGGACACTTCTTTTAGTGTAATGGCAGTCTTTTCAACTCACTGCCTCTCAACTCCGATACACCCTGCATTCTCATCACCCTAATCCCACAGTTTACACTTTACAGCATGACAGAATTACTTGAGCTCCAACCTCCCTTGCCCTTGCGCACAAAAAGAGCTGCTTTCCTTCCCATCATAGTCGGTATCTCTTTGATCACCTCAGCCATTGGGGCACGGTTTTCGAGAGAAGCCTTGGGTCACTCTCTATGGGCAGTTAGAGATCTCAATGCCAAATTTGAGGGAGCCCTGACATCCACTGCCGATTCCCTAGCCTTTCTCCAAAGACAGGTCACTTCACTAGCTAAGGTCACCCTTCAAAACCGGCGGGCCCTAGATCTGCTTACAGCCGAGAAGGGCAGCACCTGCGTCTTCCTCTGAGAAGAGTGCTGCTATTACATCAATGAATCTGGCATTGTAGAAACTGACATTACCAAACTCACTGACCTTGCCTCCAGCCTCCACTCTGCTTCCAATTCCAACCCATTCTCTTCAATACTAACAAACCCCCTCCTCACCTAGCTCTGGCCCATTGCAGGCCCCATAATAATCATTCTTCTCGCCTGTCTCTTCTTACCCTGTATAATAAAGTTCATCAAATCCCAAGTCAGAAAAATCTCTAATCAAGCTTTCAACCAGCTTTTACTCAGGAACTACCAGCTTCTGGCCACAGAAGATCCCTCACCCTCACGTGACCTCCTCACCACACGCTGAGATGGACCCCTCTCTCCACTGGAAACTGTTCCTGGAAACAATGGCTGCAGACGCCTGGCTCCTGACACCCATATCCTCTTGGCACCATTGGAATCAACAGGTCCTCGACCTATAGTTACAGGGAACCTTCATTGATTTCCAACCTGAAGAAGTCCACACCTACTCGTCCTTACTGTGGGGAGTCCTATCAACCCTTTCCTCCTAATCCTCAAGCCCTCACTCCCTTCTCCACCCCCATTCAGCAGGAAGCAGCCAGAGAGAAAGCAACGTCCACAACCCCATAGAGGAGAAAGGGGGAAATGAAGGGCCCCCACCAGTAAGATGGCAAACTTCCGGCTTCTCTTCGGGGTCCTCAGTTCCCGCCGGCGCCACCTGAAGCCCAATCACCTCTCGCCCCCCTCCCAATCCCAGCACCTAGCCAACAGCCACCAGCCCCGTAGAAGTGACACTTCAATCAATTCATGCCCCTTCCTATATAACCCAGCACCTTTCCCTAATAAAGCGGAATTCTCCAGTGAATTGCTGCTGTGTGTCACTCCTTTCCTTTCAGAGGCCACACCCAAAGACCATTTACAGAGTTCCTAGCTAAAAGTTTAAAACAAACAAACAAAAGCCAGTAACATGATCCTTGACAATCTCCCTGTCTTCTCAAGAAGGAAACCTTGGTCAAGAAGCTACAAATATTTCATTGGGATATTTGGTGGGAAGAGGGAAGGAAACCACCATAAAAAAGCTTCAAAGTAGAAAAGTTCTGACCTGAGACTTCCAGAAACCAAGGGAGATAGATCTCAATGGCCACAGACATTCCCCGAGAAGGCATGGGCAGGAGGAGAGGCCCTGGGACAGAATCCATACTTTCTGGGTGCTGGAAGAAGAGACTTAGATGGACACTTAAAACACCAGTGAGGCAGACAGTGGAGGTGAGGTTATGGAATAAGAAGTTCAGAGTAAAGAAAAAAAATAAAAAGAAACTCACACCTAAATTTCTCCTGATGAAATATCAGATTTTCAAAGATGAAGGACTCCAGCAATACTGAGACAGAGACCACGGGTGTAGTCAGAGTAGGGTGATGGCCTGTGGAAAAAACAAGGCAGGATATTTACAGGCAGAGCAATGTAACTACATGCAAGGAAACCCCCTACCAAAACTCTGTGTTAAGCATTAAGCTCTAGAGTCATTCTTCAGTGAGATCAGTTGATACTTCCCAGATAAAGGAAAGTAGCCCATGTTTTTATTATGCTAATTGTTTGTAATCACGTGTTAGATTCACTTTAGCATGCTAAAAGGGACTTAATATCTCATCAAGGACAAACATCCTAAGGCCACTTTTAATAAGCCACAGCCTAAGCCCTTTATCAGTTCCCCAAATCCTCAACTGCCTGTAAATCCCCTAGACAACGGCACCACCCCAGGCTCTCGCCAGGAGCTCTTTTCTCTCACCTTATTTCTAAATAAAGCCTTTGTGCTGGCTCTCCTACCTTGGGTGTTTTCTGGGTTCATTCTTCGACTCCGCAAACAAGAGCCCCGGCATCAATACAACCGAGCTAACTGCGGACCTTGGCTCCCATCCTCTCTGCAATAGAATTCCTTACTGTTGATGTAAAAGTTCAGAAATAATTCAAAGAAAAAACTAGCGCATTAGTACATTGTCGAAATTAAATACTATAAATAGAATTTAATTCCAAGACAGTGGAACAAGATCCAGAGTTTTCTGGGAAAAGACTGTGGCCCAGGAATTCTAAACAGTGGGACTTCATCATCACACTGGAAAATGACAAACCTATTCTGAGTCACATGAGCATTCAGAGAAAGAGACACCCACGTCATATTAAAAATACTCTGAAAGAAGGTCAATGGGCTGAACAACAGCGATAACAATGAAAACAAAACAAAGTCCCCACTGAATAATTGCTGTTTATGTGGTGATATGGAATTAAAATGTCAAAATGGTTTTGAAAGGGAAATTACAGAGTGAAAGACCTAATTGTAATACCCTGGTTTTAAAGTCTGAGATTATTCTAACACAGTCTAGGAGGCAGAGAAGAAAGAATATTTAAAGCCAGCTGAATTCCTCACACGCAGCATTGAAGTTTTATTGATAGTATGGACACAGCAGTAAATGTTTGCCATTTTTAATGAAAGATGTCCTCAAATAGAATATGAACAGAATGCATATTTTCCAAATCAATAGAAATATAAAAATGCCAAAAAAAGAAAAACCCTCAAAAACACAAGAAAGTAAACAATAAAACAACATAGCAGCATGAACACAATGGCATTAACTAAATTAAGTGCAAATGGGTCAGATTCCATCTTTCAAAGACAATGATTTTCAAATTGGGCCAGAAAAACAAAGTCTTGCTAAATGTTGTTTTTAAGACACAGGGAAAACAGGTGGAAACAAAAAATATAAAGAGTTGGGCAAAGACAGAGCAGATGAGTGCAAATAGAAAGCAGGGAAAATGTGACTTACTAGGCTAACAAGAAGGAAGGGAGGAGGAACCACAGAACAAGGGGGACATTTCACAAATCAAAGGCAGAACCTGAAATAAAGACATGGTTGTCATGAATAATGAAGGCACCAAAGAAACACAGCACTGAAAGATCAGACACCAGCTCTCTTAGCAGTGTTCCTCACGTTAGCAAAACTACAGGGGACTACTGGCTTTTTTTTTTTTTACACTTTATATACACATATAATATGTGCAGTTTATTGGACATCAGTTATACCTCAATAAGCTGTTTTTTGTTTTTTTTTTTAAGTGGGAGGTGGACTCTCGTGCAGGGGCCTCTCCGACCTTAAGGGAGGCATCCTCAGATGGGGCAGGAACATGTCCATGTCATTCTGCTGATCCTGACAGCCACAGGTCTCTGGTGTATACCGCGGTCACCTGAAAAGGTTTAAAACTTTCTGCTGCCCGGGTGACAGCCCAGAGTGCTTCCCTAGTCCAGGGCAGTCCGAAGCATCAGCACTGGGACTGTTTGGCTCCCCAGGCGGCTTCAGGGCACAGCAGAGTTTGAGAAGCACTGCTTTAGACCAGTAGTTTGATGCCTTAGTCAAGCACCACATCATTTCTCATTTCTTCCCCCAGGAATGCCTGCTCCTACATTGAACAATTGTATTATTTTGGTCATTAATGGCCATTTGTTATTAATGTTTCATTCTATTTTCTGTCTTATGACATCCTTTATTTATTTGTGTTTTTTAGATTATTGTATTGAATCACATAGCCGTTCTCATTTAATAATAAGAATATTTAAAGTCAGGGATTTTCTTTCAGGCAAAACCTTCACCAGCTTCCCAATAATTTGTCTAATGTAGTGTCATCTAACAGTCTGTAGTTAGATTTTAATTTTCCATTTTACTCAAGACTTATTTATGAATGTCCACTTTGGATTCCCGACTAATTTTATTTTTTTGAATTAATTCTAATTCTTCATATTGTCCTCAAAGACTGTGACCTGAATAATTTTTATAAATATCTCATTTTAATTAAAAAAATACATTCTCTATTTGAAACCTGCACTGCTCTTGCATAATCTGAATTTCATAATTTTGCATAATAACCATATATAATTCTTGTTAAGAGGAAAAATATATATATAAATCAGTTTACATAAACATCCTTATAGCCATATTTTAAATCATAAGCCTGTTGAAAGTATACTGCAGTTCTTGACTTGTTGAAATAAAAGTTTAGAAATAATTCAAAGAAGAAAGCAGCGCCTTAGTGCACTGCAGGAATTAAATCCCAGATATCAAATTATACTCTGGGAAGATAAGAAAGAAAAACCCTCCTCCATGCAATCACAGAAAAACCACTTCGGCTATTTATTGTAAGAATAGAAATAGGTTAGCATAAGCATAGCCATCTTAAAGGCCTAGAAGCCATTTTCTGAGTATGTGACTTAGAAAGAAAAACTGGAACTGGGTAAGGCCTTGAAAAACAAGTTAATCATGAGCACCGGGTGGTGGGCAGCTGTGACCCTTGGTCAGCTAACCTTGGTCAGTAAATCTTACATACCAAGCTTATCGTGCAGAACCTCCCTAACCATTGAGGAGTAGTCTTACCCTGCCCTTGCTTAACCCCAGGATATATGTCTTGCAAGAATAATGTATAGTTATAGAAAATTGCTATGAGTTAAGTGCTTTGAAATTGCTATATAAACCCTTGGCTCTGAGTGCTCGGGGTCCTTGTTGAGACCCACTGCATCGGGCTGACTTGGACCCCAACTAGTTGGCTGAATAAAGACTTTGCTTGAATTTACATCTCTATGCCTGTGTATTTTGTTCTCTGGGGAAGCCTCGGAAGCCTGCACCCTAACATTTATAATGTCCACATTCTGTTGTTTAGTATAAAACAACAGTGAATGGGCATTTTCTGTGCTGCATTAGGTCTCTTGTAGAAAACAAAGCTGAAATCAATATGATCTGCTTTTCTAATCTTTTTCCATGAAATGCACTTTGAATGGCTAGTTCAAGACCCTTTGAAAAAACATTTACCATTTCAAGACAATAATTTCCAAATCCAGCAACTGATAAAATGGAAAAAAGACAGTGCATAGAATATTAATCATCCATACAATATAATTGCACATGCAATAAATACTAAAGGTATTTTAGGTATAAACTGCAAATATGTAAAAAGAATGCAGGGGAAAAAATGATAAATAATTCCAAAGACTGCAAATTATAACAAATTAGAAGCAATGAATACATCTTTTACTACAATTTATTATACTGTAAGTTGGTTGTATTGTGGAGGGAGAAACTTCCTCTTCCCTTCCAGGTTCTTCTAGCTGGGATGAGAATCAAAGTAACATGAGATAGATTAACAGGAGGAAAAAAACAAAGTTTAATTACATACCTACAGGGAATCCATAGACAAAGATTCCAGGGACAGAGGCAATGATGTATACATGTCATCCTGAACCAAGGAGAAGAGAGTAGAGACTTCAAAGGAAAAGGGAAGCAATTCACAGGATTGAAAGAGTAAATGTTTGGTAAACAAACATTTGCTGGGCCACACAGGAACAATGGGACCCACAAAGGAATGTTAACACTCTGCCTCCCCACTCCCTGTCTACCAACCCTGGTTTATATTATGATGTGTTCACCTGGGGTGGTGGTTCTCCTTCTGGAGCAGTTCCTCAGTCTAAATTCTTTTTGTGCGGTTGTCGGGGGGAAGGTCAATGTTTCGATCTGAGTCTTTTGGGCCTTGGGTGTTCTCAGCTCATGCATCAGAGTGGCACATCTTGGGGTAGCCTGCCCTGGGCCCCTTTGGTTGCAATGCAAAAGGGACTTTTTCATTGAAGAAAAAAGTACATCAGGCAAGCTCCAGAGGCTCATTTACCCCATAGTTCACTGAGCCACCTCAACTCAGGAATGAGAGCATGTTTCGGGATGTTCCCACAGAAGAATGTGTCTGGAGCTCTGATGGGTTGAGGGGACCACACACATCCCACCTTACCAGCTCGGGAGAGGGGACACCCTGATTTCCACGCTGGGTAGGCCAGCGCCTGGGAAGCTGTGAATGGTTTCTCCACAAGGCTGATTTATTGTTATGCCCTTTGTTCCCCAAAAATTTTGGCTTCTTTTTCCCTCATTCCTACCTTACTAGGGGTTTTCCGTGGCTAGAGGTAGAAGCCACTTGTGATCAGCTTCTCCTTTGATTTTATTTTTTAAAGAAGCATGAAACATGCTGTTTCCAAAATCTGTGTGTGTGTATATATCCATGCCTATATAATTCAGATGAGAAATATGCCCAGTGTTAACATATATTATATGAGGTTCATTTTGAGAGCCTTTTCCACCTGGATATGTGGCAAAGACAAGATTCTGGCCTGTTTCAGGAACTTCCCAGGGGCCCTGCATCATGAGTCAGCCTGAACAAACACTTCCTCACAATGCACTTAAAAGGAGGCTAGAGATGAGACAAAGGGCCCAGTAACACACCTTAAGGCAAAGCAGGTCCCTGGAGGGAAGCAGCTGGGTGCACGGAGGAGCTTCTAGGCAGCGCCTGGTGGTGGGGGTCATGCTGGCGCCAACCTGCACCTGCTCCCAGGACCCCAGGAGAGGTACTTCCTATAACCCTCATCACACTCATCTCTGGCACATGGGCCCTCTGCCCAGCACTCCAGCTGTTAGGTCTGTTCCTGTGAGTGTTCGCCTTTCTACATGACATTTTTACATTTCCTGAGTCCCCATCGCAGCCCTGGTCACCCTCTGCCTCTTCAGTGTACCACATTCACAAGTATTCTGTGTTACGTGTTACAGGGTCTTCCTTCCTGCTGCACCCTCTCCTGTGCTTTCATTTGTTAACTATGTCATTTCTTTCTTCCTCTTTCACCATGGTATTTGATGGAAATGAATGTCTAAGGCCACAAGAGAAAGAGGATGGAAGTGTAGGTCATGCCTAGGCTCAGTTCAGGGTTTCCTGCAGGGTGAGGAGCCACTGTCGGAGATTTTGGACCCTTCTGTCCCTCTTCTCACATCTCCCTGCCCATAGCCAAGAGACGGTGGTGATGGCAGAAGTCGGAGGCTGGCTTGGAGGAAAGAGGAAGGAGATCAGGAAGGAGACAGGGACTGAGGAGGAAATGAAACTGTGGTAGAGGCAGGGAGGAGGTAGTGGCAGTGAGAGGAAGAAACCAGCACCCCTGCTCCTTGCAGAATGGAGAGGTAAGGGGAGCAGACCAGAGAGGGGCTGGACAGACACATGCAGCAAAGCCTGAAATGAAAATCGCGTCAGGAAGGCTTCTGCAGTAAGGAGATTCCAGAAGGGGATGACCTCGAGGGCAGCGGCCTCACTGAGAGCATGGCAGCCTCGCACTGGGACAAGACTCCTGAGTTAACGCCATCGTCAGTGACTCTTCGACATTAAATTTACATAGCGCTCTCCTCATTGTATGAAATGCATCTGGGATAGGATCATCACTGATTAAATGTAATAGATACTCCGTGGTGTGATCCATCATCAAGCAACAAGATTTGTTATCAATTCTTATCAAGGTTTTCAGGCCAGCACCAGTAGGAATAAGTAGGAATAACTTACAAAGGTACATACGATTGACTCAAGATTGCTTGTTCTGTTCTGTTTCTAAGAACTAAGTTTTCCATCGCTGATGAGAAGATCTCTTGATGCAGGTCTTGTTGACATCGCTTAAGTCACTGTGAAATAAGAAGCTTATTCTGGCCATTGAATGAAGTTTGAAAAACGATGTATTTCTTTTTACATTTTTAAAGTGATGCCTAATACTTATTCATTTTAGTTTCAAAGGATTTCTGATACATTGCCTATTGATACTTTAAAATTAAACTGTTTACATTATTCTGATAAATATGGAATATATTCTGAAAAATGGGATAAAACACTATCATAATTTGATATGTAATACCATCCATTTAAAAATATATGAGCCTTTATTTTTAAAGGTCAGAAAATATATATCAATCATTTCCTTTTAAAATCATATTTCTATCACACTTCTTTCATAGAATTGTATCCCAATAAAAAGTTTACCTATGAAGTCTTTTATTCATGCTATCAAATTTCTTTTAAACAAAATATATCCATCAATCAAAATTTATTTTAAATTTCCTCTAATTAAAAATCTCTAAATTAAAATCTCTGTTTTAAACAAATATTATAGATCAAAGAACCTTAAAGAAACAATGAATTTTGATAAAGCATTCTTAAACAGAAAAAGAAAATTTTACTAGAAATGCAGCTTTTAATAAGATGTATTAGAGGGAGCTTCTGAGGGCTTCATGAAAGGGGCTTTTCTATGTGATATTTGTAATTGTCCCTTTGCTTAGAGCCCCAAAGCTTGGCCAGAGTCAGCTTCCAGATGGGTAAATCTTTTGTTAAGGTGCAGGAAAGAAAGTCCTGACAGGGTGAAGGAAAGCTTTGATGCTCAGGTGAGTTCCTGGGTGGGAAAGAACTCATGAAACTTGAGGTCTGAGAACGGATTCCCCTGCGAAGTCTTCAACAGCCCCGGGGACGTGAACCTCAATGAACACCCCAAGGCAAGTGGGTCCCCAAGGCAAGTGAAATACATCCCCATAGGCTGCAGAAGGGAACTACAACAACTTTTTATTTTTTTAACTCCCATGTGTACATTTTCTCCTTTTTTTCCCTGGTGTAGACTATTTTGAGTATAATTCCTAATATATCAATAAAGTAGAACAAGAGTGTACATGAGAAAGTCACTTCTCTGGAGCAAGTCAGTCACGAACACAATTATAGAATCACATTAATCCTTCTCAATTGGAAGAAATAACCTGCTTGTGATTGAGTTCTGTGCAGCAGGATTTCTCAAATTAGGACCCACGGACATATCACAGGACCTGTGAGTTCTCAGGCATAACATAACTTACGTTTTCACTCCAGTGGTAACTTGGAACAAGGTAGCTATAGTGTAGTGGGGGCCTTCTGGATGAAGGCGTTACCCTGACACCTTCCTGCAGGGTTTCCCTGAAAGCATCCTCCGTGTCATGGGGGCCCCAGATCATGATCCTTGGTCCTCTTTTTTCTCTAGCTTCATCCAGTCCCTTGTGTCTCATTCATTCAGTTCCTTGACTTCAATGCCATCTATACATCGGTGACTCCTAAATTTTTATCTCCAGCCTAGACCTTTCTCTCAAACATGAGACTGCGGTACCCAGCCTCTCCTCTGTTGGGATGCCTACCAGCTGTCCCAAAGTGAATAAGGTCAGGACTGGGCTCCTCACCTCTCACCCTCTCACCACCCCCAAACTGCTTTGCCTGCGGCCTCCCCGCCTCGGCTGAAGGCATTTCCACCCATGCGGGTGACACTTCTGAACTGTGGAGTCACATCACCTTGCATCCTATCACGCAGCTCAAAAAGCTGCAGCCTCTCCCCACTCCACTCAGTGCAAAGGGCCGCCTGTGATCCTGAGCTTACTCGGTCTTGCCTTTACTCCTTCCTCTGCATCACCACTGCCCCCGAACTCACCTGTGTGCAGCCACACTGATTTCCCACGGTTTGCTGCACACAGTGGGCCCGGTCCTACCTGGAGGCTCTGCCCGGCCCTTCCTTCTGCTCACCTCACTCCCTCACTTCCCACAGACGTTTTCTCATTCTCACCTTTTCAGTGATGTGGGTGCCAGCTTGAGCCCTGCCACCAGCTCCAGCCTAGGCCTGCTATCCTCTAAGCTTTGTTCTGCTTTTCTTTTTTGCTTGTTTTAAATGTGTCTATCATTTTTCAACACACTATAAAGCTTACTTTTCAATATAACTCTTGTTTCCTGTCTACCGCTGCTGGAATTTGAGCCCCGTGAAGACAAAGGTCTTGTCTGTCTGCTGGTGGGCATGGTGCCCAGAACTGTGCCTGGCACAGGTATGCACTTACACGTTTCTGATGGGTGAGTGAGTGCATGAGTGCAGGCCACATCACACATACTCACTGTCTAAATGAAAGTTTCACTGTGTGTTAAACAGAGAATAGTGGTGGACGCGAGTTCTCACACGGGGCATGGTACTGAGGTCACAAAACTCAAAGGGCCGCATCTGGTTAGAAGGACTCCAGTCAGGTGCACAGCATAGTCCAGGCCATCTTGCTCTGCGCTAACTCAATTCATTAGCAACTACTACCGGAATTGCAGTGAAGACCTTTCTCTATTTTGAATTCCAGAAATGAATGAATTAAGCACCCATTTATTGTAGATTCAGTAACATCATGATGCTGACCTTCTTTTGAGGTGAATTAGTCAGCTTTACAAATTAGTATGTGACATCTCTTCAAAATATGCACTCAAGGATTGCTTGCTGGCAGAGTTTTGGTTAACTAGGAGGTCTGTTTGCTAAAATTGCCTTCAAGTTGTTAATAGCCCTTTTTCTTGAACTTATTCAATAGGACATTCTTTAAAATTAATATCATTCAAGTCAAAATATAGAAAAAGGATTAATATACAACAGAAAGTAAGACCTCTCTTTTCTTTTGTCAATAAAACCCCATTTGGATGATTTAGTTTCACCAAAACAGCATCAATTATCATAGTACATTAATGTTGCTAATGTGTTTTTTTTATACTTCTTAATTCAAAATTTTTAGTTTCCTGGTTGAGAAAGAGCCAAACTCAGAGGGAATGTTTATGTAGTTTCATGTTTGTCATTAAAACCAGGTCCCAACGGTTTCCATCTGTCATCGATCAGGGTTCAGGACAAATTCCACAAGAAAAGATGGAGAACAGGCTTTTAAGGGGTAGGGGGCACGAGGCTGGATTAATACAAGAGGAAGGGTGGAATCACCCACCTTCTTGTCATCCTATAGACAGGAAAGCCAGGAGCAGAGTAATTTAAGGGACACATGTGGGGTTTGTGTCCACAGGGAGGGACACTTCTCTGTGTGGCTCTTCTTTACCTGGGAAGTATGTGAGTGACATCTCCTCAGTGGGGATAGGGTCAGCCCCTGGGATGTGGGTGCCAGCTGGCTTCAGGCGTGGTCTGCAAAGGGCAGCCCGGGCCCTGCTGTCATGGGGAGGAAAGAAATCCTCTTGTCTGTGCCTGCTCATGGCTCAGACGACCCAGTGGGGGCAGGAGATGATTCTGCTCAGTGTATCACCACGTTCCCTGCATTTTAAGTAGTAAAAATAATTTAAATCAATAACAAGTATCTGTTACTTTATTTTAATGGGTTCTGTACAATACTCAAGTTTCTAAAATGCTGTAATGACATTTAAAAATAGTCTCACGCACCAAGATATTTTAGTTTATTATTGACAAATACTGTAGGAGACCTGACCACGTAACACCGAATAAACCCTTCACTGCAGGGAGCTCTGCTGTTGGGATCTGGGATGAGTGCACAGTAGAAGTAAACCCCAGCCTACTATCTTCTGTGTAAGAGGAGTCTTCTGTTCTGGAGGTTTACCAGACACCTTGTCAGATAGGAATTAATCCATCTTTAACTTGATGTTCAAACATAGCACATTCTATGGTGCAGTCAGCAAAAACTGAAAATTTTTCCTTTGTCATAGGCATTGCCATCAGCTTAACCAAAGACTAGACTTCAGCTAGACACCTGCTCACTGACCATACGAGGGCAGACAAGGGCAGACGAGGGCAGAGAAATCAATGAGACTGACATTCTCTGAATTGAGGAGCTTTTTAACTAATTGCCCTTCCAAATTGGTGTCTGTTTATCTGAGAGGTAAAAATCCTAAAGGATAATTTTCT
Source organism: Manis javanica (assembly GCF_040802235.1). Lineage (NCBI taxonomy): Eukaryota > Metazoa > Chordata > Mammalia > Pholidota > Manidae > Manis > Manis javanica. Next base: position 96,725,379 of record NC_133161.1, read on the forward strand.
TTCTTTGCTTTCCAGTTGGGTATATTAAGGGACAATTCCAGTCTCCAATAGCTAGGATACTTTCAAAGTCTAGATAACCAACTGTTAGTCCAATTAGTTAAGATGCATTTGCCCCTTGGTTCCAGAAAATGGTACAGCTATTGCATTTCATTTCCTCAATAAACCATTACCTTCTCCGTGGAGCATTTTCTACTTTGTTCATTACCTTGACTTGGCCACATGAATGAAGATCATGTGCAATTAGCTAGAGTTCATTGAAAAGTCCATCTACCTTCCCAGGAAAACTGGTTGCAAGCTAGTCTTTATGCTCACTTTGCTTCTACAAGCAAGGACTTTTCAGTGAAGACCTCCACGGATTTTGGCTCGCCACACCTTTATATGGTTTGTGTGTTTTAGAATAACACATCACTGCTGAAAATGCAACCTCACTGGCAAATATGCTCTCAGCATCTAGCGGAGAGTCAACCTCAGCTGCCAGCAGACCTTCAGCAGTCCTGTGGTTGAGCACTGTTTAAAGAAAGAACTTGTTTTCTTTGTAGAGCCCTTTGGCAGTTTACAAAGCACTTTCTCCTGTAATTCACTTTGTTCTTTCCAACAGCCCTGGGAAGAATCCATTGTTACTTCCCTAGACAGGATGCAGTTAATCAAGGCATAGAGAAGGTGAAGTCTACCTTGGTAATAAGCGACAGGCGAGGAATCAGTGTCTTCTGACTGTGAATCTTTGCACTTCCGCTGTCATGCTTCCTTCTGTTCAAATCTGAGGCATAGGGTGAAGCAGACGCTTCCTACCAGCAGCTCTACGCACATGGGCTGCCCACCAATGACTCCCAAATGGTGAATGTTTGAAATACGCTCCAGATACACCACCACGGAATGATCTCATAAACAAGGTGAGTACCCCTCCACTAAGAAAATGTGTCGGAGTGAGAAATAAGGCCATTATTTTAACACACCCTTAAGGCCTATGGTGTTTGAAAACCTATTTTAAAAAATCATTTATTTTTTTCATTACTAATTTACTCTAGGACTATCCAATTTTCCCCTGAAGGATTTCTTTTCTGATAGAGAGGAAGATTGATTTACAAAGGCAAATATAAATCACATGCAAATGAATATTAAATATTGTAAATACGGTTCCTGAGATACAGTAGTTGGGTGGCCCTGGGGCCATAGCCAACTCCTACCAGTAGGCAGAAGATGAAAGTAGACAGAACCAAAGCTCTTTACCTCCCGTGGCTCTCCCAGGATTCGGATGAGGGCTCTGAGCATGAGGCACTCTCCTGGGGGCTCCACGGTTAAGGGCTGTTTAAAGACTCAGTCATGAATAAAAATAATATTTTAATGCAATCTTTTGAAACCTCAAATGAATGCAAAAAATCCATCATGAATAAAATACTACAAGTTTAAATAAAGGCAGAATCGACCTTCTTCATTTCCTTTTGCTGCAGGCTCCGATTTGGCTGGGCATGGCACTGCCACTGACCCTCTTCATTTACAGTTTTGACATTTTGCTCATTTTTAGCATACATTTTTCATTTTCAAAAAGATTGGCAGTAAAACATTATTTACAAATTTTGCACCCAAGTGCCTACCTGGGCCCTAGTCCTGGCTCTTAACATTCAAACACTCTGTATCCTGCAGCAGTAACAACCCTGGGGCTGGGCAGGTTGTCACAAGCAGGGACATATTACTACCTGCCCCAGTATTTCCCGAGCCCCTTGACTCTTACGGCCCCTCATTGTAATTGCAGTTGTGTTCTGGTAGCAGGTTCCCCGGGACCACAGAATGTGTAGCCTGCACAAACCAGAAGCAGCTCCTTGCTCAGCATATATTTCCAGGACTTCACAAATGAAAATGCACACACACTGAAAACTAAGCACCCAAATCAGCACCTCTGATGGTGTTTATGCAACCAAAAGACCATTTGATAAAAAGATGTTTCAGCCAAAGTCCTGTCTTTTAAAATCTCCCAGGACAATCGTCTCCAGGAGACCAAATAGCTCCCAGGAGAGTGTCATCCAGGGACGTGTGGTGACACAGACTACAGGGCTTCTCAGAGGTAGGAAGCCAGGACACCATGTGGGCCTGTAATCCAGGCGCGGAGAAGAGGGGCATCAGATTGTACAGTTAAGAGAGTAAGGCCACCAGAGTTTTAAGTACAGGAGATCATGGAGATGAGAACCTTGACTGAGGAAGCATGTAGCAGAGAAGCCAAATGAGAAACAACAAAAAGAGGGTTCATGCCACGTAAGCACATGGAATTGCTGGAACCTCGTGAACCACTATCTGGTGAAGATCAGCCATGTGGCACATGGAAGCGCTTGCTCCTGCACTCCCGGGCCTTTCCTGACAGCATTCCCTCTCACTGTCATAAGCATGGAAGAGTGGTGGGAATGGAGGGATAGGGTAGCTTTGGACACGTGTGCTGAAGGAGGGATTATAAGAGCACAAGACCCTGGGAGCCCAAGGGTTTACAGCCTTGTCATTTCAGGCAATGTGCAACCAGATGCTGAGGGGCTGTGCTCTGCACTGGGGCAATTCTGCTGGCCAACGTGGGGTCTGCACATCTCCAGTGACCCCATGTAAGAAGGAAGCAAAACACTGGGTGACACAACAGTCAGGATAGGGGACCTCAGGGTCAGCCGGTGTAGCGCCTCATTTCTTTCCCACAGAATCGTATAAGGTGGGAATTGTTATCCCTAAATTGCAGAGAAGGAAACAAGTTCAGAAAGGTTCATCAACTTGTCTAAAGTTATGCAATGAGTAAGTGGAAGAGGCGAGACCCGAATACAGTCTGACCTCAAAACTGTGGTCATTCTACCATGCGACATAAAACCTCCATTTCAAAACTTCTATTGCTAAAGTGCTTAAAATATAAATACATACTTAAACCAGTAAGACCACTGGACAATAAAGAATTATTGCAAGAAAGAGGAACAACAAAAAATTGAGTTCTAAACTGGCAAAAGGTCAGTAAGACTTGATGCCTCAAATTAATCTGATGTCGTGAATAAAAGATATCAGTGAGGCCTGAAATGTTTTGAGTTTATAATGACTTTGATTTCAACAATTAAAAGACACCAACTTTGATATCAATTAAAGGATACCAACTTGAGATGCTTAGAAGAAATAAAGTACTGGGATAGCACTGAAGTTCTCCTCTTCAATCTATATTTGTATGTGATTTTGTTATGAAAGATGTTAGCTTTGCTCTTTTTCCAAATACATTTCATTGCTTTCAGGTTGGAATTAAGCATCAGCTATACACACCACAAATTAGATTTTGAACTGAAGAACTAAGGATTTTAGGGATTTCACAGTAAAGATTCAAAAGCTTGCTTTAAAAATTGTTTCTAACACTAACTGGAAACCAAATGCATTTAGGCATTAGATTAAAAAGTGTTTCAACTCACTGCTTCAATATACATAAATAACATACCAATCTGATTACTAAAAAAGAAACAACATGCTTTTCTGTTACCTTACGTTTCCTTGCCATTTGTAATAGTATCGTGTCCTAAATATGTGGTTTGGAAACCATCCTTCATTTTCCAAAATAGCATGAAACCGTCAAATCTATGTCACCACCTGCCGAGTGGGTGCCTTGGAAACCACAGCAGAGCCTCTACTTTCCAGTAACAATCCTTCTATTCTTGCTGGAAATTCTAGGATGCTCACAAAGAGCCAAACGTTATCACAGGTTAGACTAAGCACAAAATAAAAGTCCCTTGAGTGCTTCTCTTATGGCTTCTAATAAAGTGCTTCCTCACTTTCATACAAGCTAGACAAAGTTAATTAGCTTGGATCTGAGAAACTGTTCCCTGTCCTCTTTCCCCTCCAACACTAATTAATATTAATTATTAAAGGAATAAAATTGCTAAACACTCCTGTAATTGAACTAGTGGGTCATTTCCATAGGATGACCCTGAAATCCAGATAAATAGAACCAGCTGTGGACAGTCAACCATGAGCGGCCGTGGCATAGATGTCACTGAAAACTCTGATAAAAGGCTCTCCCAACTTCGAGGGAAAGAGTTAAGAGGATTATTGCACAGTAACTGATGGATTTACGAACACTGATATCCCGCGTTCCCCTGCCTTCTTACTGCTTTGAGTGCTTTCCTGTTTGTCAGGAAGAGGCATGGCATTTGCTATTTGGCCATTGCACATTGTTTTAACTCTTTCAGTTGCAAAGACTTCAGGCTATTATCCCGACACTTCAGGAGGGTAAGACAAAAGAGGGCACTACATTTTTCCAATCTCTTCAAAGGAAGATGTCATAAAATGGAAAAGAAGATGATAAATGGAAATGTGATAAAGATGGTATCAAAGAATGTGATAAAAAGGAAAGCTGTTTTGGAAATTTGGCAATCAGGTCAAGAGCTTTGAAATCCAAGGCCCAAGCGCCCTCAGCTGCTCCTTTGGGCAGCTGAAAAGTTATCTGCTAATGTCCGAAGCCCAGTTTGAGTTGAGAGGGTGCTTTCGGCATATTAATTAGGGGGCTGTGCCTAGAGAAAAAGGAAACCACGTCCTTGGGGAAGGGAAGAATCTACAGGAGGACGCTGGAAAGGTGGTAGTGACTGAAATCGACAGGACCACTGTGTCTTAGGAAACCGTCTATTCAGTGTCTTGGCGGAGGAACTTGGCCCCAGAGCGTCCCATCGGTGCATTCTGATAAACTGCTCCAAAGTCCCATTGTTTGGAAACATAGGAAATACTTATTAACAACAGGCGGTGGGTGTATGTCAATCAATACATCAGGGCAGTGTTGTAAAAGAACCAGGAAGGTTTTGATGCCATCTACCTGTGAGAGGAAGCGATTATGAGATGAGGATTACTAACTATTCTAAAGGATTCACTAGGGGCCCCAAGAACCAGATGGTTGTATTCTCTTCTGAGCATTCCAAACTGGTTTTTCTTTGGTCATGGGGGAGGGTCGAGGGGCTGTGAGTCTTGCAACACAGGCAAAAAAGGCTACAGGGCATCTTCCCAGCACAGCAGGAGCTGACCTGGCGACTGGGGCTTCTGCAGCTTGCACAGCCCTTTGCCTGTGGGACCACCGTGGGGAACCACAAAATCACGTGTTATTTCACGGTGACATTTGCAAACTGTCTTTGTGGGTAATTTAGGAAGCCTGCTACTCTGACAGCTCTGCCTGTCCTTTGCTTTTCCAAAAGAGTTTAGAACAAGTGGCCAAAGGAGTTAACATTTCATCCCATTTTTCATTTCTACCCTCTGAATTATTATTTAGAGAAAGTTGGCTAGAGATCCCAAGTGAGGTCTAAGCCTACACACTCTGGAAAGGCAAAAAGATTATACAGAACAAGCATTTATATACATTAAATGCTAATGATACATCATTCCCTTACTGAAAAATATATTTTCTGTCTGCCATGCTAAAATAATTCATAATAATGTCCCTGAGGTCAACAGTAGCAGAATAAGTGTCCAGCAACAAATAAAAATTTCAAGAGCTCTATAATTTTTCCTGCCCTCTATTCCACAATTAAAAACAAGGTTTAGAAAGTGATTATTCCTAAGAGAATATTAAATTCATATCAAGTCAATGACAAAAAAATTTCCACTTTAAAAAGTAAAAAGATAAAAAATCCTTCATATGCCTACGTGCTATTGTTCATGTGTTGAAATTCGCTTCCTTTTCATTGATTTACTACTAAAGTCCTGCTCTTGGTTCTGACTGAACCAAATGAACCCACACTTGGAGAAATGTTTGTTTCCCTACCCAGTCCTGCACCATCTGACCTGGCGCTTGGTCTCTACTAAAATGCCTGTGTCAGAAGCTACCACGTTCTCACTGTCAAATCCAGTGCCCTATATTCAGGATGTGTGCAGCAGAAACTTGGCTACACTGGCCTTTTGGACAGCTTCTTCTAAATTATAAAATTCTGTGTTCCTTGGTTTCTGGAACACTACTTTCCCTTGCTTCCCAGCCTACCTCTGTGATACAATTTTTTTTTTTTGAGAGGGCATCTCTCATATTTATTGATCAAATGGTTGTTAACAACAATAAAATTCTGTATAGGGGACTCAATGCACAGTCATTAATCAACCCCAAACCTATATCTCAACAGTCTCCAATCTTCTGAAGCATAACAAACAAGTTCTTACATGGTGAACAAGGTCTTACATAGTGAATAAGTTCTTACATGGTGAACAGTGCTAGGGCAGTCATATCACAGAAACTTTCAGTTTTGATCACGCATCATGAACTATAAACAATCAAGTCAGATATGATTGTTCGTTTGATTTTTATACTTGATTTATATGTGAGTCTCACATTTCTCCCTTATTATTATTATTATTTTTTTAAATAAAATGTAGAAGTGGTAGGTAGATCCAAGATAAAGGTAGAAAACATAATTTAGTGCTGTAAGAGGGCAAATGTAGATGATCAGGTGTGTGCCTATAGACTAAGTATTAATCCAAGCTAGACAAGGGCAACAAAACATCCATGGATGCAGAAGATTTCTCTCCAAACAGGGGGGGGGTGAGGTTCTAAGCCTCCCCTCTGTTGGTCCCCAATTTCTCTCCTGATGGCCCCCCTGCAACTGTGCCTGTCTTAGGTTGTTCCTCCCTTGAGGAATCTTACCCGTCTCTGGCTGACCAGTCATCTTCCGGGGCCATACAGGGAAATGCAAAGTTGGTAAGTGAGAGAGAAGCAATATTCTTTGAAAACGTTAGCTTTTTACTTCTTTGCAGATTTATGCCCTGTGGCTTCTATGCCCAGCATTTGTCTTGAGGTATCTTTACTACTTGGAAGAATTGTGATACTCGGTAATTTTTGATATGAGGTACTAATTCTTCTAAAGGATTGTAATTAGGAAGGAAGAAGAAAAGCTATAGAAGTAGCAGACGGAAGAAAACATGGGAAAATTGATTATTTCTTTGACATATCTTTTTGTGGAGTAACATAAGCATGTATAGGTTTTAAACTACTAATTAAATTGCACACATACATTAACATAATAGGAATACAGCTACATAACAAAAGCAGACCTACAATTACCAGCCATATCCAGTGAAACCAAGAAAACCAGTTAGGTACCCTAGGTATTTGTGAAAACTTATCCATGATATGATGGATATTGTCTAACTGAATTTGAATAGTTTGAGAAAAATCAGACAAATTAAAACAACACATTCCTGGGAATTGTTTAGATCCCATATGTTCTTTTAACAGTAGATAGTCTATAGTCGCACGATTTTGGAGCACTTCTCCTAATTCTTGGTTGAATTCAGACAGTATAGATCCAGTCAAATTTGTTGTTTTACTGTATGCACAGGCCAGCTTAGATATCTCCTTCTTCATTCCAATGGCAAGTCCAGGAACCGGTGCGATGAATGTAGCTACAACTGCAACAGCTCTAGGAATTTTGTTGAAGTTTTTTGATGTTCATCTTCTTGAATGACTCTTCCAGAGGATGTTGATGTTGGAAGTTCTTCTTCATATTGTATCTTAATTTGTTTTCTGTGTAGGCAAATTAGGCTTTGATCCTTTGTACAAACACAAACAAACCCTTTGCCCACACTTTAATATGACCTTTATACCATTGTGAAGAACCTATTGGAGATCACCACACAGGAACTGCTTTTTTTTTTAAGAGAAAGAAATATTATCAGAAAAATGTACTTCCATAGCTGATCATCTGACACCCTTTAAAATATCAAAATTAAGGATATGTAAAGCATGCATTAATTGTTGATTTGCAGTTAGTTTTATCCTATCAGGGAGTAATCCCCCTTTTCTTTCTCTTTTTTTTTTGTTATCATTAATCTACAATTACATGAAGAATATTATGTTTACCAGGCTCTCCCCTATACTCAAGTCTCCCCCACAAACCCCATTACAGTCACTGTCCATCAGCATAGCAAAATGCTGTAGAATCACTGCTTGCCTTCTCTGTGTTGCACGGCCTTCCCCTTCCTCCCACCCCCCACATTATGCATGCTAATTATAATACCCCCTTTCTTCTTCCCCCCCGCTTATCCCTCCCTACCCTCCCATTCTCCTCATTCCCTTTCCCTTTGGTACCTGTTAGTCCATTCTTGAGTTCTGTGATTCTGCTACAGTTTTGTTCCTTCAGTTTTTCCTTTGTTCTTATTTATACTCCACAGATGAGTGAAATCATTTGGTATTTCTCTTTCTCCACTTCACTTATTTCAATGAGCATAATACCCTCTAGCTCCATCCATGTTGCTGCAAATGGTAGGATTTGTTTTCTTCTTATGGCTGAATAATATTCCATTGTGTATATGTACTACATCTTCTTTATCCATTCATCTACTGATGAACACTTAGGTTGCTTCCATTTCTTGGCAATTGTAAATAGTGCTGTGATAAACATAGGGGTGCACCTGTCTATCTCAAACTGGAGGGCTGCATCCTTAGGGTAAATTCCTAGAAGTGGAATTCCTGGGTCAAATGGTAGGTCTATTTTGAGCATTTTGAGGAACCTCCATATTGCTTTCCACAATGGTTGAACTAATTTACATTCCCACCAGCAGTATAGGAGGGTTCCCCTTTCTCCACAACCTCACCAACATTTGTTGTTGTGTGTCTTTTGGATGGTGGCCATCCTTACTGGTGTGAGGTGATATCTCATTGTGGTTTTAATTTGCATTTCTCTGATAATTAGCGATGTGGAGCATCTTTTCATGTGTCTGTTGGCCGTCTGAATTTCTTTTTTGGAGAACTGTTCAGTTCCTCTGCCCATTTTTTAATTGGATTATTTGCTTTTTGTTTGTTGAGGTGGGTGGGCCCTTTATATATTTTGGATGTCAAGCCTTTATAGGATCTGTCATTTACGAATATATTCTCCCAGACTGTAGGGTACCTTTTTGTTCTATTGATGGTGTCTTTTGCTGTACAGAAGCTCTTCAGCTTAATATAGTCCCACTTGTTCATTTTTGCTTTTGTTTTCCTTGCCCAGGGAGATATGTTCAAGAAGAGGTCACACATGTTTATGTCTAAGAGATTTTTGCCTATGTTTTTTTCTAAGAGTTTTATGGTTTCATGACTTACATTCAGGTCTTTGATCCATTTTGAATTTACTTTTGTGTATGCGGTTACACAGTGGTCCAGTTTCATTCTCTTACATGTAGCTGTCCAGTTTTGCCAGCACCATCTGTTGAAGAGACTGTCATTTCGCCATTGTATGTCCATGGCTCCTTTATCAAATATTAATTGACCATATATGTTTGGGTTAATGTCTGAAGGCTCTAATCTGTTCCACTGGTCTGTGGCTCTGTTCTTGTGCCAGTACCAAATTGTCTTGATTACTATGACTTTGTAGTAGAGCTTGAAGTTGGGGAGTGAAAACCCCTCCACTTCATTCTTCCTTCTCAGGATTGCTTTGGCTATTTGGGGTCTTTGTTGTTTCCATATGAATTTTTAAACTATTTGTTCCAGTTCGTTAAAGAATGTTGCTGGTAATTTGATAGGGATTGCATCAAATCTGTATATTGCTTTAGGCAGGATGGCCATTTTGACGATATTAATTCTTCCTAGCCAAGAGCATGGGATGAGTGTCCATTTGTTAGTGTCCTCTTTAATTTCTCTTAAGAGTGTCTTGTAGTTTTTAGGTTATAGGTCTTTCACTTTTTGGTTAGGTTTATTCCTAGGTATTTTATTCTTTTTGATGTAATTGTGAGTGGAGTTGTTTTCCTGATTTCTCTTTCTATTGGTTCACTGTTAGTATATAGGAAAGCCACATATTTCTGTGTGTTAATTTTGTATCCTGCAACTTTGCTGAATTCCGATGTCAGTTCTAGTAGTTTTGGAGTGGAGTCTTTAGGGATTTTTACGTACAATATCATGTCATCTGCAAATAGTGACAGTTTAACTTCTTATTTACCAATCTGGATCCCTTGTATTTCTTTGTTTTGTCTGATTGCTGTGGCTAGGACCTCCAGTACTATGTTAAATAACAGTGGGGAGAGTGGGCATCCCTGTCTTGTTCCTGATCTCAGAGGAAATGCTTTCAGCTTCTCGCTGTTCAGTATGATGTTGGCTGTGGGTTTATCATATATGGCCTTTATTATGTTGAGGTACTTGCCCTCTATACCCATTTTGCTGAGAGTTTTTATCATGAATGGATGTTGAATTTTGTAGAATGCTTTTTCACCATCTATGGAGATGATCATGTGGTTTTTTTCCTTCTTTTTGTTGATGTGGTGGATGATGTTGATGGATTTTCGAATGTTTTTACCATCTTTGCATCCCTGGAATGAATCCCACTTGGTCATGGTGTATGATCCTTTTGATATATTTTTGAATTCGGTTTGCTAATATTTTATTGAGTATTTTTGCATCTACATTCATCAGGGTTATTGGTCTGTAATTTTCTTTTTTGGTGGAGTCTTTGCCTGGTTTTGGTATTAGGGTAATGTTGGTTTCATAGAATGAGTTTGGGAGTATTCCCTCCTCTTCTATTTTTTGGGAAACTTTAAGGAGTATAGGTATTATGTCTTCTCTGTATGTCTGATAAAATTCCGAGGTAAATCCATTTGGCCCGGGGATTTTATTCTTGGGTAGTGTTTTGATTACTGTTTCAATTTCTTTGCTTGTAATTGGTTTGTTTAACTTTTGTGTTTCTTCCTTGGTCAGTCTTCGAAGGTTGTATTTTTCTAGGAAGTTGTCCATTTCTTCTAGGTTTTCCAGCTTGTTAGCGTATAGGTTTTCATAGTAGTCTTTAATAATTCTTTGTATTTCTGTGGAGTCTGTCATGATTTTTCCATTCTCATTTCTGATTCTGTGGATGTGTGTTGATTCTCTTTTTTTTCTTAGTAAGTTTGGCTAGAGGCTGATCTATTTTGTTTATTTTCTCAAGGAACCAACTCTTGGTTTCATTGATTTTTGCTTTTGTTTTATTCTTCTCAATTTTGTTTATTTCTTCTCTGATCTTTATTATGTTCCTCCTGCTGACGTTAGGCCTCATTTGTTCTTCTTTTTCCAGTTTTGATAATTGTGACATTAGACTATTTGGGATTGTTCTTCCTTTAAGTGCGCCTGAATCACTATATACTTTCCTCTTAAGACTGCTTTAGCTGCGTCCCACAGCAGTTGGGGCTTTGTGTTGTTGTTGCCATTTGTTTCCATATATTCCTTGATCTCTACTTTAACTTGTTCATTGATCCATTGATTATTTAGGAGCATGTTGTTAAGCCTCCATGTGTTTGTGAGCCTTTTTATTTTCTTTGTAAAATTTATTTCTAGTTTTATACCCTTGTTTTCTGAAAAGTTGGTTGGTAGTATTTCAATTTTTTGGAATTTACTGAGGCTCTTTTTGTGACCTAGTACGTGGTCTATTCTGGAGAATGCTCCATGTGCACTTGAGAAGAATGTGTATCCTGTTTCTTTTGGATGTAGAGTTCTATAGATGTCTATTAGGTCCATCTGTTCTAGTGTGTTGTTCAGTGCCTCTGTGTCCTTGCTTATTTTCTGCCCAGAGGATCTATCCTTTGGGGTGAGTGGCGTGTTGAAGTCTCCTAAAATGAATGCATTGCATTCTATTTCCTCTTTTAGTTCTGTTAGTATTTGTTTCACATATGCTGGTGCTCCTGTGTTGGGTGCATATATATTTAGAATGGTTATACCCTCTTGTTGGACTGAGCCCTTTATCATTATGTAATGTCCTTCTTTATGTCTTGTTACTTTCTTTGTTTTGAAGTCTATTTTGTCTGATACTAGTACTGCAACCCCTGCTTTCTTCTCTCTGTTGTTTGCCTGAAATATGTTTTTCCATCCCTTGACTTTTAGTCTGTGCATGTCTTTGAGTTTGAGGTGAGTTTCTTGTAAGCAGCATATAGATGGGTCTTGCTTTTTTATCCATCCTGTTACTCTGTGTCTTTTGATTGGTGCATTCAGTCCATTTACATTCAGGGTGACTATTGAAAGATATGTACTTATTGCCATTGCAGGCTTTAGATTCATGGTTACCAAAGGTTCAAAGTTAGCTTCTTTAGTATATTACTGTGTAACTTAGCTTGCTTATTGAGCTGTTATATACACTGTCTGGAGATTCTTTTCTTCTCTCTCTTCTTATTCCTCCTCCTCCATTCTTTATATGTTGATTGTTTTCTTCTGTGCTCTTTAGTGTTTCCTTTAACTGCTTTTAGTGGGTAGTTGATTTTATTTTTTGCCTTTAGTTAGTATTTGGTTGGTCTGCTTTCTTTACTGTGATTTTATTTTCTCTGGTGACATCTGTTTAGTTTTAGGAGTGCTCCCGTCTAGAGCAGTCCCTCTAAAATACCCTGTAGAGGTGGTTTGTGGGAAGCAAATTCCCTCAACTTTTGCTTGTCTGGGAATTGTTTAAGCCCTCCTTCATATTTAAATGATAATCGTGCTGGATACAGTATCCTTGGTTCAAGGCCCTTCTGTTTCATTGCATTAAATATATCATGTCATTCTCTTCTGGCCTGTAAGGTTTCTGTTGAGAAGTCTGATGATAGCCTGATGTGTTTTCCATTATAAGGTGACCTTTTTCTCTCTAGCTGCCTTTAAAACTCTGTCCTTGTCCTTGAACTTTGCCATTTTATTTATTATGTGCCTTGGTGTTGTCCTCCTTGGGTCCTTTCTGTTGGGAGTTCTGTGTATTTCCATGGTCTATTGGATTATTTCCTCCCCCAGTTTGGGGAAGTTTTCAGCAATTATTTCTTCAAAGACACTTTCTATCCCTTTTTTTCTCTCTTCTTCTGGTACCCCTATAATACTGATATTGTTCCTTTTGGATTGGTCACACAGTTCTCTTAATATTGTTTCATTCCTGGAGATCCTTTTATCTCTCTCTGTGTCTGCTTCTATGCTTTCCTGTTCTCTGGTTTCTATTCCATCAATGGCCTCTTGCATCTTATCCATTCTGCTTATAAATCCTTCCAGAGTTTGCTTCACTTCTGTAATCTCCTTTCTGGCATCTGTGATCTCCCTCCGGACTTCATCCCTTAGCTCTTGCATATTTCTCTGCATCTCCGTCAGCATGTTTAATGTTTTTATTTTGAATTCTTTTTCAGGAAGACTGGTTAGGTCTGTCTCCTTCTCTGGTATTGTCTCTGTGATCTTGGTTTGCCTGTAATTTTGCCTTTTCTTGGTGATAGCGATAGTTTGCAGAGCTGGGATGAGTGGCGGCTGAGTGACGGCTGGAAGAACTTCACTTCTTGTGGGTTTGTGGCCTTCCTCTCCTGGGAGAACAGCGACCTCTAGTGGCTTGTGCTGGGCAGCTGCGTGCAGAAAGGGCTTCTGATTCTTGCCTGGCTGCTATGGAGTTTATCTCTGCTGTTGTGGTGTGTGTTGCCTGCCTCAGGCTGCTGCTCCGATATGGTGGAGCTGTGTTGGAGGGGGATCAGCTGGGAAGCTTTTTATCTCCATGAGGGGCCTCCGTGCTCCCTGCTGCCCAGGGGATTAGAGTGCCCCGAGATCCCCAGATTCCTTGCTGCTGGACTAAGTGTCCCAGGACACTTCCATTGGCCTGTGAGGTCCCTGTCTCTTTAAGAGTTCCAAAAAGCACTCGTTTTTCTTTGTCCCAGGTGCAACATCTTCAGGGATCTGCTCACAGGTCTTACTATCCTGTTTCTCTAGTTTCCAGCACCTCACGAATGCACTGTGTCTGCGCTCTGGTGCGGATGGCTGGGGCTGGGTATTTAGCAGTCCTGGGCTCCCTCTCCCTCCCTGCTCCACCTCCTCTCCTCCTGCTGGGAGCTAGGGTGTGGGGCGCTCAGGTCCTGCTGGGCCAGGGCTTGTATCTTACCCCCTTTGCGAGGCACTGGATTCTTTCAGGTGTGGATGTGTTCTGGCTGTTGTCTTGTGTCTTCTGGTCTCTCTTTTAGGTAGAGTTTTCTTTGTTGTATTTTCAAAAATATATGTGGTTTTGGGAGGAGATTTCCGCTGTTCTACTCACGCCGCCACCTTGGCTCCCTGTGTGATACTATTTTTATCCAAGAATTTCAACTATAAGGTTCAGGTGTTTAATGGAAGGAAGGAAGTCACTGGCTGAAAGTAAGGCAACCAGTGTGAGTGTGCGTGTGTGTGTGTGTGTGTGTGTGTGAGTGCACATGTTTGTCTTTGTGTGTGCACATGCATGTACATGTAGCCAGACATCTGTTAGTGCCAGACCAATTCTCTCAACTATTCCAACCCATTTCCAGAGTGAAGGGACCTGTGGGACTGGAGAAGAGCACCTGTTTCTCAAGAAGGTCAATACACGAATGGATCCATAATTCCCAAGAGACCAGAAGGTCAGCGGTTGGGTGTTGTGGTTGTACCTCCGCTGTCTTTCTCACACTCTGCCCCTCCCCAAATATTCTGAATAAGAATTCTGGAAAATCCAGTCCTTCCAGAGCTGTAGATTCCTAGCACCTCATGAAGTCATAGACCTTGTCTGCTACTTACTCTGCTTACCTTACAGGTGTTAGTGGAAGAGCAAGCCGGCAGCATGCACACCAGGCTCCATGCAGACAGGTGTGCCCCCCAGAATACTGGAAGCTTTATTAGTTCCACTGCAGTAAGCAGCATTTCAGTGACACAAGGAACTCTCTTGCAATCCAGTGTGTGGCATTCCTTGGCACTTCTCAGACAGCAGGGATATTTCAAAGAAGTATGAGCCCTAAGTATAGTTTTAGTTCTCTGTCTCATTCTTTGATGGAATTTGTCATCTGGAAGCCCCATTCATTCACCTTTAGCTCATCTGCAGATAGGCTATTTACAGACACATTGAACATGCATCAGAGTAACCTCAACCACTTTCATTTTTTCCAATATAGGCTCCTAGGAACAGGGAAAATCCATTTCTGATAAAGAGTGTCTATGTATGTTTGCACAAGAATATAGTTTATGAGCATACAACTACTGCAGTAATTCTGGGCCCTCCTTAGGCATATTGGCACTAGGTACCAAAAGTATCTGGGTCAGAGGTACCAGATGGCAATTAATCAGGGGCACCATCAAGGGCAAGAACTCCAGAAAAAGACTGGGTATAAATACTGGCTATACCTCTTATTCACCAGGTGAACTCTGAGTAAGTTATTTAGCCTTTCTATGGCCTCTATTTACTCACCTAGAAATGGGAAATAATAACAGCATCTACCTCATAGGTTTCTTGTAAGAATTAAATTATTTAATAATCCGAAGTGCTTAAGTGTCAGATAACAGTTAACCATGTATTATCAATGTTAGGTAGAAAGATTGACATGAGCAGCTGGGGAAAGGGAAAAATAAGGTTCAAGGAAAATACTGTCCAAACTCTGCCCAGGTAAGGGGTCCCACTTGAAGACAACAAAGGCTTTGCAGGGACTTGCCTATGGGGACCAGGCCACACCCATCCTAACCAGATCTCTGCATGGACACAATCAAACAATACTAAGAACTGCTCAAACCACACATCCTCATGGGAAAGGACATGCACCCTGAGAGGGATGGCTATGCAGATGGATCTGTCAATCAAATGACCCCACCTTGTCTATCCGAGAGACGCCTGCTGGATGGACGCCTTTGTCTGCCTTGACTTTGGCCCACTCCTCCCTCGGAGTGTATACAAATAAAAGTTCCACTTGGCTTCACTGTAGTGTCTCTGCTTTTCAGTTCTTCATTTTAGCAGGAATAAGAACCCAGGACAACAAACTTGACTCACAACATTATAATTATTATTATAAGATAAAAAGACTTCTAAAAATAAGCATCTAACATGGTGGGGTAACAGGAAAATCTGGCCAATATGTCCAAAAAAAAAAAAAGTATAGCACCTATGAGGGAAATAGAAGCAAGCAATTTTAAAAAGTCAAATTTGTCAAATTTGCTTCCTGAAGAACTTGAGGTCTGGAGATTTTTCTGAAATTCTAGGGGGATTTTTTGGTTCTTTGCATGCTTCCAAGTTTCATTAGGCAGATAATGTAGTGATGGAAATGGTATTGTTGGCTGGAATTTGGGATTTTTTGGGCTTCCACTAAGATGAACAAGGTTTGCTATATTTAAAAAATGGAAATTTTATAATGTATTTATTTGCTATATTATTATCATTATTAAGGTAATTAATGCATGCAATTAAATAATCATGATCTTGCACAAATTCAGGGTGTGTAAAGGATAGTGAAATAGGCATTTGGCTATTTAGGCTCCTAAAAGCCCGGATCAAAGCATAAATTTAATGGGTATTTGGTGAAATACTGAGATCAAAGTTGACTTTCCATGCATCCCTGTAAGACTGACAAATCTGTGGTAGGATGGATCAAGAAAAGGCTCAGGGAGAGAGTGAAAGTGTGAGAGAGAAAAGGGGTGGGGAGAAAGAAGCATGTATAGACAAAGGAGTGGAAGGTGAGAGTGGGGAATAATACTATGAACAAATTTATGCCAACACATTTTTAAATGTAGATAAAAAAACAAATTTCTGAGCTATATAACTTAACAAACACTAATTCAAGGCGAAATAGAAAGCCTGGATATTTCTATAAACAATTAAACCAATCTCAGATAGCTTTACAGTCAAGTTCTACAAAATTTTCAAACAGCAGATCTTTCCAATCTTATACAAATATTCCACTGAATAGAAAAGGGGGAATATTCCCAACTGATTTTGATAACAAGCCCAGAAAAGAAGAATTTATAATCTAATACCATTCATAAACATAGATGCAAAAATTTTAAACAACTGATGGGAAATAGAACTTAATGATGTACAAAAATAATACAACAAAGCCGAGGGAGATAAATTATTCCCAGAAATGCAAAGATAGTTTAACATTAAAACAATCTAAGTATAACTCACTTCAAGAAGAAGAAAAAAAATTGTAATGTGATTCTCTCAATAGATTTTCCTAAAGACTTATGATAAATTCAACACTCATTCATGATAGAAAAACAGCAAATTATGAATATAAGTGAATTTCCTTAACATGATGTGAAGTTAAATGAGGTCTACAAAAAAGAAAAAAACCTTGCTGGAAATATAATTTTTAGTGGTGAAACATTAGAAATTTTCCTTTTAAAACCCAGAATAAAACAAGGATCTTTACTATGACTATTTTTCTCACTCATACTGGAGATCTTTTCCAGCAAAGGGGGAAAAAAAGAGAAAGGTATAAAGAATAAAAATGAAGGAACAAAACTGTCATTTGTATATGATATAATTGTCTACACAGAAAATTCAGAAGAATCTACATACAACTTATAAGAAATAAGAGAATACATCAAGTTTTCTGGATACAAGATCAACAGACCTAATTAAATTATTTTCTATGCACTGACAGAGGGAACTGCTGGGGTGGTGCTGGTGCTTGAGAATCTTTGAAGAGGAGACTCATAGAATTGGGCTCAGCCTGCTGAGAAGGGGGCCATCCAGGTGGTGAATATACCTCTAAGGCGAAACAATTCGGTTAGATGAGAGAGTAAAGAAAAAAGCTGGAAACTGAAACCAACTGGCCCACCATGGTAAAGATCATCGTTAGAGTGATACTGATGATGAGACAAAGATCAAGGCTCTCTTGCTTCCCTTGTCTTTCACTCTCTTTCCAATGTCCCTTACTGAAACATTGAAAAAGAAGCCATTTGGCGATGGAGAACTACAGTTTGCAGAGATGGAGCCCAGCATCATATGGCAGAGTATGGAAGGATGGGCCTGGAACAAGGGAAACAATAGCTTAAGAGTCCAGCTGTGTTTGTAGAATATTTTAATATTTAATAGCTAGATATTTAGAGTATGTAATCATCAAATGACATTAAAGAAGACTCAAGCTAAATGGAGAAATATGCCATTTTCATGGATAATATGTCCCATTCCAAAAATTTATCTATGGATTCAATGTAATTCCAAAATCCCAGCAGCTTTATTTTTGGTAAAACCTGTCAAAAGAAGATTCTAAAATTTACACAGATAAAGCAAAGATCCAGGAAGAATGACATTCCTGAAGAAAAGTGACAATAAGAAAATTTTTTATATGAAAAATTATTATTTTTGAAATTCTGGAAATTTTTGAAGTTAGTTACTGAGGTAAAATTTATACCCAGTAAACTTCAGGCTTTTTGTGCAGTTCTGAGTGTGACAAATAAATATAGTCATATAAACACCATGATGAAGATCTAGAATATCCCCATTACCCACTCCCCTGCTGTCAAAACTTCCCCCACTCCCAGCCTCTGGTAATCTCTGATCTGATTCTGTCTCTATAGTTTTGAATTTCCTTGAATGGTGATTTTTAAAATTAGTTTTTGATTTAGAATTAAACATAACGACGAGGTAACAAAATAAAGGACTAGAAATAGACTGATGCATATAAGAAAACAATATATGCCAGAGACACAATTGCCCATCAGTGGGAGAAGGGTGGATATTTCAGTAAGTGATGCAGAGATAATTGGCTTATCCACATGGAAAAAATGAAATTGAAATTTTTGCAGTATGCACACAAAATTTAATGGATTAATGACTTAACTATGAAAGGTATCTAAAGCTCATATTCATAAAACTTTCAGAAGAAATAGACACTATCTTCCTTACTGTAAGGCACAGCAATGTTTCTTAAACAAGCCCTAAAAATCATTCATGCAACACTGATAAAGAGATTTAAATTAAAGAGATTTAAATTAAGATTGTCCTTCAAAAGACACTGTAATAAAATAAAAAGTCACAATCTGAGAGAAGATACTTGCAATATATATTATCTGTGAAAAAATAAAATCTATAAACAGAAAATCCTTATGATTTAATAGAGATAAACCATTCAAGGGGAAACTATAGGCAAAGCAAGAAACAGGAACTTTACAGAAAAGAAATAAAAAATGGCTGATTTAGATAGGTAGATGATAGATAGATAAATGATAGATTATAGATAAAAAGATGCATAGGTAAATAGCAAAGCAGAACCACATTTTGTTAGATGGATAAATAGTCAAGAACTCTAACAACACAAGTGTTAGAGAAGACATGAATGAGGATTGCAAAGGATGTTATTTTGATCAGAGTGTAAATTTGGCATTACTTAAAAAATTTAACACTTGAGGTTCCTCTAATGCAGAAATTCCATTCCCAGTTTACACTTGTGAATATGTGTTCTAGAAGTCATACACAGAAATGTTCACAGCAGCATTATTTGATATTTTAATACATTGGGAATAACCCAGATATCCATTGACACAAAGATGAATAAATTTATTGTAGAGTAGTCACATGATGTATATAGCAGTGAAAATTATTTTGCAACTAAATGGAACAAAGTGGATGACTCTTAGTAATAATTATTCAGATTAAAATGAATAGTAAGTAGAAATCATACATATCTTACCCTGCAGAAATACAGGACAGACATAAGACCTTTAATAAAATAACCAGCCTAACTCAGACTGGGTCAAGGTATGTGCCTGTCTTAGGTTGTACGGTTGAAGTAAATCCTTACCCGTCATGGGGGCATAGTCCTCTGTCGACCACTCCCTGTCTTAGGTTGGTATTTACTATTCAACCATATCTTACCCGTCACTGGCTACCATACTTGACTTTAGATCTTATGATTTACAAGTGGGGGAGCCGTCTGCAATTTCAAATAATGCAGGTCTCTTAAGGCTTGTTGGATGAGTTAGGAGGGATTGGGACAGGAACTTGGAGCTTTTATCTACTGGGTAGACGGTGCCTGTCTTAGGTTTAGAGGTTTTGTACCTGGCCTCTGTTTTTCAGGAGCTTGCCTCTTTTTGGAGTCGGCCTGATATCTTCAGGGGAGCTTGCCCTAATACTGGATCGGCCTACATAAATAGGAGCTTGCCCCAGTATTAGATCGGCCCCTGTTATTTTTATCAGAGGTCTTATGTCTGTCCTGTATTTCTGCAGGTACAACCTCTTAATTACCCGTCATTGACTACCCGCCTTAATTGCCCAGAGATGTTGTCAAGGGACAGGACAAGAAACCTTGACATAGCTCGTTCCTGGTTTATTTTGTCGCCAGCTCAGGGCTCTATGTAAAGATTCACACCTTGGTCAGCTAAAGCAAGGCGGTGATAATGAACTTGTATGGGTTTTGCTACGAGGGAGTCAATTTGCTGTTTGATTAACATTGTAAGTTTTTGAAAAGCCCAGGGGCCGAAAGAAAGTACTAGTAGTAATCCTAAAAGGGGGCCTAATATAGGAAGGAGGTATGGGAGGAGTCCATTTAGTCCTGTCCAAAGAGGGTTGTTCTGAAGTTCTTTCCTTCTTCTCTCGAGATCTTCTTGAAGAATCTTTATTTTATCTCGAACAATGCCGGACTTATTGGCATAGAAGCAGCATTTTTCCTGTAAGGCTAAACAGATACCTCCCTGTTCTGCTGTGAGAAGATCTAAACCCCTACGATTTTGCAAAACTACTTCTGCGAGTGAATCAATTTGGTCTTGGAGATCATTGATTGTCCCTGAAAGAGTCTGAACATCATTAATTAACTGATGGGACAGCTTATGGTAGGAATGTATGGCTATTCCTGCTCCTGCTGTTCCTGTGGCCACTGCAGTAGTAATCCCGAGGCCTACTAGGAGCGGAATAAGCTGGATGGCTCTTTTATAGCGGGGATGCCCTGCAATATACTCAAGGCTGGGTATGGGGATAGGTTCTTCTCCTGGGATAATATCAATATCTGGGAGAATACTGGCTTGCACACATAACCCAGTCCAATTTGAGGGTAAGGCAGTGAAGGCTAGGGAAAGCCAGTCATTAGGGATTAGCCACCGATCACTCAGGCTTTCAATTAATGCTAATGTGAAAGGAGCTGCGGGGCCGTAATTGGTGACGGCTGCCTTTAAGTCTTTTAAATGTTTAAGATTCAGGCGGCGATATTTTTGGGCTTTAATTGGATCTCTTATGTTGGTATTGGGCTCTTCATGGTCTGAGGGCTCTCCCTCGGGATTTTGTTCCTGGTCTGAAATATCTGGATCTTGAGAATCGGGGGCATTTTCATCTTCACTCTCTCCTACGACTTCTGGGGGGGTTTCTGGGCGGCGACCACGGACGAGCGGGCGGCCGCGGGTGACTGGAAAGGCTAAAACTGGGTTTTTAGGTTTCGCATTCTTCGTGGGTTTTTTTAGGAAGCGACGAAGCATGCGCAGAATGTAGTGAAGTGAGCTCTGAGTCAAGGGCTTTAATCTCTTTAACGAGCTGAACATGTTCACGCTTTTGTTGTAGTATCTCTTTAAGCGAAGAGACTTCTTTAATTAGAGAAAGTTTTACTTGCCTGATGGGGTCAGTGGAAGAAGATAAGTTATGAAGTACTTCTAGAGTAGGATTTTGAGGTATGGGGGCGCCTTTTGGAAGAGTGGGATTATACGGAGGGGGTCTATAACCTATGTAGGTGGTATTATAAAAGGGTGGCGCTGTAGGGCGCCAGGGGTCTCTTTCAGCCTGGCAAGGGATGGTCTGATTTTCTAGGGGTTCTTCAGTTTGCGATTTAAAGGACGTAAGTGCAGGATAAATATTTGGAATCTTAGGGGGATCAGCTATGTCCTGGGTATCAATTTTATCATGGGTATTTGGAGATTCTGTGTCTGGTTGAGATTCGGGGGATTTGTCAGTATGGGTTATGGGTTCATCAGGAATATCTACGGCTACAGAAGGGCAGGCAGAGGGCGGTCGGGAGTCCTCTCTGAGAGCTTTTTCTCCTGTTTTGATTATAGTTTTAATGTCAGGATCTTGTGAATGAACCTCAAGGACGTCATGAATAAGGTTCCAATATGAAAATGCTGAGACGGGAACCTTTTCAGGGCCAAAGGTCCGATAAAAATCTTGAAGGGCATCACCAACTCTTTTCCACTGTTTGTGATCAATAGTGCCCTCTAGGGGAAACCATGGACAAGTCTCATGGATAAAAGTAAAAAAATACCTAAGGTCTTTTCTTTTAACCCTAATTCCTCGTGTCCTGAGGGACTCCTTGAGTCCAGTAAGGAAAACCTCATGGGAGTTCAGAGAGTTGCCCATCACTGTGGCCGCAACCCTTGCACTGTATAAATTTGAAACTTTTCCTCCAATGTAGCCGCAACTACATCAATGTCCTGAAACACTGGAGCCACTCTCATCAGCTCTGACGAGCCCTTGTTTACGTAGGACAGTCGGCAGGTACAATCCGCCTGCTCGGACCCTCTAGGGCAGGGACTCTGGAGTCGGAGTCCCCTGGGTATGCCTTCGAGGTGGACGACCTTTAGCCCAAAGTAAACACAAGGTTTTCAGAGAGGAACGGCCAGTGAACAAAACAAGGAATAAATCGCGGCAGCAAACTGGAGGAAAGTGATAAGATCAAATGGACTGCTGAACACCCAAGAGGTTGTCTGGAATCTTGCTTGGGGAATTCGTCTACTCACCTCTCAAGGATCTGTGTTACGGACGGGCGAGCCGCAGTGATCCTTCTCCATGCAGAGTCGACATCAGGTCAATACCCGTGCGGTGACTCAAATGAATGCCTGGCCAGGGCTTCCGAGCAGACGTTTCAGCAGGAGTCCCGGGGGGCCCCACGTTGGGCGCCAGTTGTCCCGACCCGCGGGATTAACGTGGAGTGTAGCTGGAGACGCCTGCAGAAATGAACAAGCAAGGGACACAAAGAACGACCAGCAAGACAGGGTGTCTGATCAAGCTGGCAAAGTTTATTGTTTACAGGCTCAATTTATACAAGTAGCAAGTAAGGGGTGGGTCAGGAGATAATTGGACCTTAGGTGGCGCTGGCGGGGAGGTGTTTTCACACATCCTCAAGGTCTCCCTATTTTCAGAGCGAGGAGTCTTGGCTCATCTTCAAGGACAAGATATGTTTTTGTGAGCAGATAACTTCCAAGGACTGCACCGGTTGCTCTCAAGCTTGTGCTTTCCCATGCTGCGTTCAGACGTGGGGGAAGGGACATAGCCCCGGCTCCCAACAGAAATCAAAGTACAGAGGACTACATTAAGTATTATAACATTTTTTAAAACTCAGAAGCAAGTAAACTTAGGTGAACAGCATAATGTTTAAACATCCATGTATACATGCATCTGGTTGGTGAGCACCTCTGAGGGCAGGCAAGAGGTGGGAGAGAAAAGACTGCACAGGTAATCTCAACAATATTGGAAAGGCCTTAGTTCATAATTTCAATAGTGAATTCATAAGTGTTTATTATTATTATGCTTATTGCTTAAATAAATATTATATAAGTTGAACTATTAGATGATAAAAACAAGTCAGTGAGGGGGACCCTCCTACACTGTTGGTGGGAACATGAATTGGTGCAACCACTGTGGAAAGCAGTATAGCGGTTCCTCAAAAAGCTAAAAATAGAAATACCATTTGATCCAGTAATTCCACTCCTAGGAATTTACCCAAAGAAAACAAAATCCTTGATTCAAAAAGCTATATGCACCCCTATGTTTATCACTGTACTATTTGTAATAGCCAAGATTGGGGAAGAAATCTAAGTGTCTGTCAACTGATGAATGGATAAAGAAGATGTGGGATGCATACACAGTGGAATATTATTCAGCCATAAAAAAGAAAAGAAATCCTGCCATTTGTAACAAGATTGATGGATCTAGAGGGTATCATGCTTGGTGAAATAAGCCATGTGCAGAAAAACAAATACCATATGATTTCACTTATTTATGGAATAAAAAAATGAACAAAATAGCAGTAGACTCATAAATACTGAGAAGTGACTAGTGGTTACCAAGGGGGAGGTGATGGGACAGGTGCAGGGGTGAGGGAGAGGGGAATAGAGGGGCACAATAATTCACAATCGCAATATAAGTTAGTCACAGTGACAGTAACAGCATGGAGAATATAGTCAATGATTCTGTAACATCTTTCTGTATTGATAGATAGTAACTGTATTAGAGGGGGTGAGGATTTCATAATAATGGGTAACTGTTGAACCACTATGTTGTACATTGGAAATCAACATAAGATTGCATACAACCATACCTCAAAAAAAAAGTCACTGAGTGAGAAACCTTATTTAAAGAAAAAAAAAGAGGGTGCCTGACTTCAAAGTGAATTTACTAATTTTTGGTCCTAAAATATTTTGAAAAGAATTATTCAACACTTGAAGATGAAATTTGAATTTGTATTGCAAAAAAACCCAATTTTTGTTTACTTAAATATTTAAATGTATTTAGTTAATAATTTTACCTCTGAGACTACCAGACCATACCAGAATGAGTAAGAATCTGTAGAGGTGGTTTCCTTCTGAAATTGTATTATAGGATGCTCTGAGCACTTTCAGAGGGCTGGCTCTAGGGAGAAGATGCTGTTTTTGTAACAGAGGAGTAAATTTGCTGTGCTAGGACTATAGAAAACAATGTTCTGTACTCTTTTTGTAAATATTGATGCTTTAGGGACATAATTACTATCTCCCTTGTGATTCCTGTTTCTTAAAATAGGGTTCTTTTTTTTACAATTAAGATTTACGTGTCGACCCAAATCTGTCAAAACCTGGTTTATTATTTTTAAATTCCTGTGATAAGTACCAGCATATAAATTCATTTTAGGGTATGACTACTCTATAGACCAATGCCTACAACAGATTAAGTGTGAAATTAGTAAAAACTGCATTATCTTTGAAGGTTTTTAAAAACATATTTCTACTTGTTGGGCAGCAAAAGAAAAAAACTCTCCATGGTCAAACAAAAAATATAACAATATAATTGAGATTATTAGTAATACTATATGTATGTACATAATATGTATACATATATATTTGACACATATTTTCCCAAGCATGTTTAGTGTTTGTATTGAAACCATCTGGTATCCTAATTCTCTGCCAACTTCTGCCATATTTCCTACATAATTTAATCTTATTTATATTATATTGGTATATATCCCTAAGCCCCTTTTAAGAAGATTTAAATTAACACAATAATTAATTTTTATGAATACAACTGATAAAATACACTACATACTTATACATATATATCCATATCATTTAAATCAAAAACTGAAAATAATTAAAGTTGACAGTGTCATTTTACCTAAGGAAAACATGGCACCTGCTTATTCTGGGGGCAGACCTGGAGTGATTCCAAAGTGTGCCTGAGAAAAAGAGAATGGCAGAGCGGCCAACCTCTGGGACCCAAGACTAACTGGGAGATGAAGTGTTGATACAAGCCCATCAAAATATTGGTGTACCTGCATAAATGCATGGTGGTAAACTTCTATAAAAATGACATGGGAGATAACAAATGCTTAACAGCAAGAATGATTTTAAAACATCAGAGAACTCAGAGGCAGCTGGAAGGAGAAAGCCTCATGTAATATTGATTGAGCATCTTGTAGCGAAACTTCCTAGTTGATCACTAGGCACATAAGATATACAATCACAATTCTCTAAAACACCATACAAGGTATGCTTTACTGTCCCAATTTTATAGGTGAGGAAATCAAGGATTAAAAAGGCAAAGTAGCTTGCCTAAGGATTCATAGCAAGTTTAGCCTGTGAATTTTATACCATCATACAGGATGCAAAAAACAGAATCTCTTCTGATTTTCTACATCAAATTTAATTGCAATGCTGGCTCCCTGACTGACCTAGGCTCATACAGAAGTTCCAAGGGAATTATGCTGCCCAAAATAATTCTGTGGTCTTTGATTCACACCAGTAACCAAGATGATCTGAAACCTCATGATGTCTTGATAGCAGTGAGACACTGAAGGTCTTTCTGTTGTCTGGGTAGCTTGTATCTAATGACTACCTTGGTATCTAATGTCTCCCCCAAAGTCCCACAAGCCACTCCTTTTTTAGCTCTGAGCAACTCTACCCTCTCTAGTTCCCAGGTGTTGAAGAGAGAAAGCTGGCTTTCATTTCTCTGTCTTTCAGAGACGCTCTTCCAACATTAGTCTTCCCTACCTGGTACTGTTCCCCTAACTACTATGTGCATCAGAAATCATGGCCACCAGAAAAGCCACAATGCAGGAAACAGGAGCATCCATAGTGGTAGTTTGCAGTCAGGTGGGTATAGTTAAGCAAATTAAAAATTCATTTTGGTAATATTGCATGCTAGATATTTTACAGTGTTATACAAAAAGTCACTTTAACAGATCCTACCTATGAATTTAAAGCTTAAGAGCAAGAGAGGTTGGGGAAAATTATATCCTAATTTAATCTCAGGAAAATGTCAAGTGGACAGAGTAAATTGGCCACCTAGGGACTGCCCATTACCCAGCCTGTGGCTGTAAATTTTGGGGTATACATATATCAATATATCCAAAAGTATAGTTTTAGGTATCTAGTAACATCCCACTGTTTCACATCCTGTTTGGCACCTGGTGAGCACTAAATACATATTTGCTGGGTACATTCTGTAGGAAATAGAGATCAACAGGCAGTGAAAATGTAGGGGATATTATATGATTGAGACAGGGACCATGGGCTTAGACAGAATTGGGTGAAGGCCTCTGGAAAAAAAAAAGCAAGATAATCCATTTTGAGATTTGCTTTGGCCTGCTGAGGGGTCTAGCTTATTTTTCAGACTTTATCCAGGTGCTGCTTTTCTTCCTCCAGCCTAATCAAGTGATTTGCAACCTGGGCAATTTAACAAGCAAGTCCAAACAATGCAGTAAAAACAGGAAGGATTCCATCTTGAAACTAAGATTGCATTAAAAAACCCAATTATTTAAAAAGTAAGCTTCTTAACATACTCTAACAAACAGACAATAACTCAGCCCACCTTGGGAGCAAAGCAGGCAGTCTTGAGTGATACTCTCCCAGACTAGGAAGCTGCTATCCTAGGAGGAAATCAGAACAGTAAATTTCGTGTAAATAACCAGGAAACTAATAAGAAACTTAATGTCTCTTCAAAGAGAAACATTTTGGGACCACTTAGCAGGTGTGCATCCCCTATCAACTGCCTATAAATCTCCTAGAGAATGTGTCACTCCAGGACTCTCTTGTCCCCTCCTGGTGGAGCCAGGAGCTCTGTCCTCTCCCTTTATCTCTAAATAAAAGCCTCTCACTTGCTCTCCTACCTTGAGCATTTGCAACGTTCATTTTTCAACTCTGTGAACAAGAACCCGGACATCATGATTGTATCTGTTCTTCATTGAGATCATTCATGGGATTGATGGACTAGACATAGTAGCTAATTAAAACAGAAAGACTGGAACCTCTTTTAATATTAAAGTTGTTCCTTACTACTTGCTGATTCCAAAGTTAGAATTTGCCTACTTACTAAAATTTATTTGTAACCATAAAATTCATACCAGCAGCATTTTCCCACTCATTCATGGACATGCACAGAAGAGCAAGAAACTTGAGTTGTTCAATGCACATTCCCAGCTGAGGTTGAATAAGGTTACACCCCACCTTCTTATTTCAGTTCTTATCCTATAAACAAGTATCCTTTATACAGTCTATTTAGCACCATATTTTCCATGCACTTGTGCTTTTTGATAGTGATTTATCTGTTCAAAATGGCTTCCAAGAGTTGGCAAGGATGTGGAGAAAAGAAAACCCTCATGCTCTGTTGATGGGGATATAAATTGGTACAGCCACTGTAGAAAGCATATGGAGGTTGACCTAAAAACTAAAAATAGAAATACCATAGGATCCTGAAATTCCACTTCTGGGGATTTACCTTAAGATAAAAATCACTAATTCAAAAAGACACATATACCCTATATTTATCACAGTATTATTCACAATATCCAAGATGTGGAACCAGCTTAAGTGTCCACTGATAGATGAATGGACAAAGAAAATGTGGTATGTAATACAATGGAATATTACTTAGTCATAAAAATAATGAAATCTTGTGACTTGCAACAACATGGGTAGACCTAAAGGTGTTATGCTAAGTGAAGTAAGTCAGACAAAGATTTGCCTACTTACTAAAATTTATTTGTATGTGGATTTTATTTATTTATATGTCTATTTTATTCATTTTATTTATTTATATGTGGATTATATATTTATAATCATATTCATATGATTTTATTTATATGTGGAATCTAAAAAATAAACAAAAACAAACAGAACCAGAAATAGACTCTTAAACACAGAGAACAGGCTGGTGGTTGCCACAGGTAAGGGGCGGAGGGGAATGGGTGAAATAGGTGAAAGGATAAAAAGAGGTACAAACTTCTAATTATAAAGTAAATTAGTCATGGGATGAAAATTCAGCATAGGGTATGTAATCAATAACATCATAATATGTTTGTATGTTGAAAGATGATAACTACATTTATCATGGAGAATATTTTGTAATATATATAATTGTTGAGTCATTATTTTATACACCTGAAAACAATATCGTTTTGTATATCAATTATATTCCAATAAAAAGAATATTCACATATTTTTATATGGTCTTCAAAATTAGTGGTGAAGTATTACCTAGTTGTCCCAAACACAGGAAGGCTATAAATGTGCCTTAAGGAGAAAATATGTATATAGAAAAGCTTCATTCATGCATGAGTTATAGTGCTGTTGGGTATGAGTTCAATGCTAAATGAATCAGTAATAAATGTTTTTTAAAAAGCTGTCTTTAAACAGAAAGACACAAAAAACAAAGTTAGGTTCTGATCAGTTGACAAAAAAAAAAAAGAAAGAAAGTTTGCAGGGACCTGGTCTCATAGAGTTCCCATAGGAGCAATGGTTCAGTATTTCCTAATTCAGTGTCTGGGACAACTTTATAGGACATCACCATATGAATAACAAAAATAGATTGTATGACCATATAAATATTTCATGTGTTATTTTCATTTGAGAATCTGTCAACAACATCTATAAGGAGTGAAAAGGGTCAGAAAGCAAGTTAACAAACACCAGGTCTACAAATAACCGCTTATACAAGGATGAGTTCTATCATGGGGTGGGCAGGTGCGCTAAGGAAAATGTATGCAGAAACAAGCAAGAGAAATAAGATTACAAAGTCTCAAAATAAGGGCATACAATTGAAACTTTTTTACTCAGGTATCTTTTAGATCAGGAAAAAATTTTTTTAAACTTCTGTATCTCCAAATTAAATTGAGGACATGATCCCTAGAACAAATCTATGAAAAGAGAACAGGCTGAGAAAATTTTAAAAGTACAGAATGAAATTGTCAAGGTAGGAAAATCATTCAAGGAACCCAAAACACAACAGAATTGAAGCATACATGATAGCAGGACATGAAGAATAAAATTTGTCACTACAAAGTAAAAATATGAGGAACAAAGTTGGTTAACTCTCTCAGAGTGTAAGATAAAAAAGCAAAAATATGAAAGTTACAGGGGACTGTAGATGAAATTACAAAATGAACAACTTCACATTATGCCAAGCAAAAAACCAACAGATATTTATATCTAGACCCTTCCTAACAAGAAATGTGAATCACATACACATAAAATTTTGCAGGCAAAAGAAGAAAAAATATTCAAGGATTCTGAAAAAGTTATGTTAACTTGTACTGTACCTAACTGGGAAAAGGAAATCAAATTAAGAACCCAGGAAGAGAAAGTAATATTATAATAAGATCAGTGATAAACTGCCCTGAAAAAAATGAAATGCCAGCACAGTCCTACATAACCATGATCATTCTGAACATAAAACTGATGAATCCTCAGATGAAAACTTTATTCTTAAAACAGAATACATGTGATATAAAAATACAGATGTATTGGCAATAACCTAGGTATAGATCTAGACCTACTTATATTATTTATATTATATATGATTAATAAGTTATATCATATAATGTTATATTACAAATTATACTAGCAAAATAACAAGAACTTCACAGGAAGGGAAAGAAGAAAACTTGAAAGTTACAGTGTCCTCATTTTAGGTGGCATGGATTAAACAGAATCATTTTGCTCTTCACTATGACATTAGAGAAACTCAGATTAAAGAACATTTTAGAAATTTGAGGGTAACTGTATTAGTCTGAGTAAGTAACCAATCACTAGCAAAATCACAGTAGCTCAGCACAGCAGAGGTTTATTTCTTATTCACTCAAAGTTGAATGCAGATCTTCTAGTTGGATAGCTCTCCTCAGGAATTTGGGCTTCTGCCACCGTCTTCCCACCATCCTGGAGACTTTTACTCAGCCATACAGAGGGGGGAGGGTCCATGAGGAAGACTGTGCTGGCTATTTCACTACCAGGGCTGACATTCCACGTGGCAGCCATAATTCACAATTGGATGGGGGGTAGAGAAGGGATAGGACCTGGGAAATGTAGTTAGCTTTGAGCCCAAGAATAGGGGAGAATTGGATATTGATGAACACTGACCATCTTTGTCACAGTAATCAAAACACACATGTGTACATTCCAAAATTAGGGAAGACAAAGGTGAAGAAAGTGTGGTCCATATAAGCACAGATAGAAAATAAAGAGAACAGTATGTTCTTTAATCATGTAAAAAAAAAAGTCAGTTAGCCTATTGGAGTATGAAAGGCTATAAAGAAGGAGCAGCCCAGACAAAGCCTGGACCAATAGCCAGACATGTGAGTGAGGTCTTCTTGGCCCAACCAGCAGCCAAATTGTCAACTGACTTCAAATGCATGAATTAGCACAGCTGATACCATAAGGAGCAGGAAAATTTTTCAGTTGAGCCCAATATTCAAGGATTCTGAAAAATCTGGGCTTGAAATCATCTTGAATTGTCAATATACAGAACTGTGAGCAAGTAAATGATTGTCATATTAAACCACATGTTTGGGGGAGACTTCTGAAAAACAAGTAACTTATATAATAGTTATATAAAATATGGATTTCAAAGCCAGTTTCTAGAGCATCTTCTGTTGCCAAACACAATGAAATAATGAAGATCAAGTACACTATCCTTTTTTAAATATGCATGATGCCATACAAAATATATGAAACACAGATTTTCAAACATCAGATAATAGGCAGCACATGACCTAGGAGAAGAGAAACAAGAGATAAGCCCAAAGATTGTCTCAGTTTATTGCATAAAGAGTTTCCAGACTGTAGTGCAGGGAAGGGAAACCTGAATAGAGCCTAGAAGTCTCCCTAAATTAAGGAGATATACTGAGAATTCAGTATGCCACAAAGGCTAGAATTGATAGTGTAAAGTAACAGATAATAAAGAACTTCTCAGAGAGGGGAGAGCTGCATAAAGAGAGAGCTCAGGAGATCTACAAAGGGATCACCTCAAATATTCAGCTGAGTGTTAATCAGCACAGTATGTGAGGAAACTACCCAAGGCTGATGAAAAACATTCCTAAAAGGATTAGAAGGAACAATCATGGGAACTCATACAGGGCTAAGAATAATTTGTAATTTTATCAGCCAGAGTGGAGCAACCATATTTCATATGTTCAAGCAGGTAGAGGAAAGAATAAGCATGTTAATGACACTATATATATAAAACCCTAAACACTACCAAAAGAGTATTAGACTTAATAAATGAATTCAGTAATAAAGTTACAAGATATAAAATCAATATACAGAAATCTGTTGCATTTCTTTATGCAAATAATGAACTAACAGAAAGACAAATTAAGAGAACAATCCCATTTTCAATTGTGTGAAAAAGTGTGGAATACCTGGGAATAAACCTAACCCAGGAGGTGAAAGATTTGTACTCTGAAAACTATAAGACATTGATGAAAGAGACTGAACATAACAATGACAACAAAAAAATGCAAAGATAGTCCATGCTTATGGATAGGAAGAAAAAATATTATTGAAATGGCCATACTACTCAAGGCAATCTACAGATTCAATGTTCAATGCAATCCCTATCAAAATACCAGTGGAATTTTTCACAGAACTAGAGAAAATCATCCTGAAATTTATATAGAACCACAAAACCCTAAATAGCCAAAGCAATCTTGAGAAAGAAGAACAAAGTTGGAGGTATCATGCTTGCTGATGTCAAACTATAATACAAAGCTACAGTAATAAAAACAATATGGTACTGACACAGGAATAAATACATAGATCAGTGGAACATAATAGAATGCCCAGAAAGAAACCCATACCTATATGCTCAAATGACAAAGAAGGCAAGAATATACAATGGGGGGGAAAAAAAGATAGTCTTTTCAATAAATGGTTTGGGGAAACCTGGATAACTATTTGCAAAAGAATGAAACTGGATCACTGTATTACACCATTCACAAAAATAAACTCAAAATGGATTATAGACCTAAATATAAAACCTGAGACCATAAAACTCCTAGAAGAAGACACAGGCAGTACACTCTTAACCACTGGCATTAGTAATCTTTTTCTAGATATGTCCCCTAAAGCAAGGGGGAAAAAAGTAAACAAGTGGTAGTATATCACAAACTAAAAAGCTTTTACACAGGAAAGGAAACCATCAATGAAATAAAAAGACAACCTACTATGTGAGAGAATATATTTGCAAGTGATATATCCAATAAAGTGCTAATATCAAAAGTGCTAATGTCAAAATATATAAAGAACTCATACTACTCAATATCAAAAAACCCTAATAATTTGATTTAAAAATGTGCATGAGACCTGAGTAGACATTTTTCCAAAGAAGGCAGATGGATGGCCAATAGACACATGAAAAGATGCTCAACATAACTCATCATCAGGGAAATACAAATCACAACCTAACTTCACAACAGAGTGGCTAATATCAACAAGAAGAAATAACACTGTTGGTGAGGATGTGAAGAAAAGGCAACCCTTCTATACCCCTGATGAGATTGCAAATTGGTACAGCTGCTATGGAAAGCAGTATTGAGGTTTCCCAAAAAATTAAAAATAGAAATATTATGACTCAGTAATTCTACCTCTGGGAATTTACGTGAAGAAAAACACATATCAAAAATAGATATGCATTCCTTTATTTATTGCAGCATTATTACAATAGCCAAATACAGATGTGACGTAAGTGCCCATCAATAGATGAATGGAATACTACTCAGCCATAAAAAGATTGAAATGTTGCCATTTGTGAGAACATGGATAGACCTAGAGGGTATTATGCTAAATGAAATAAATCATATAAAGAAAGTCAAGTGCCATATGATTTCACTTTATATGGAATTTGAAAAACAAAACAAAGGAAGGAATTCATTAAACAGAAATTGACTTATAGACACAGACTGGTGGTTGTCATAGGGAGGGGGATGCAGACATGGCTGAAATAGCTAAAGGTGGAAAAATTAGTGAGAATCTTTGGTATCTTGACTTGAGTAATGGTTAAATGAGTGTATGCACATGTCTAAATTCATCAAACTATAAGTCAGATTTGCACATTTTATTATATGTACCTTAATGAAAACAAAAAGAATAAGGAAGCCAAGGAGAGACACAGAGGGTATAAAAAAGACCCAAATTAAGCTTCATAAGATGAAAACATCAATATCTGAGTTGAAAATACATATGATGAGGTTAACAGTAAATTGGACACTGCAGGAGATGTAGGAAAATAAATGAGGTAGCAAATACCTGTGGTAGAACTTCAAGCTGCCTAGTATACATGTAACTGAAATCCACAGAAGTGTGGGGACATATAATTGAAGAAATGATTGTTGAAATTTTTACAAATTAGATGACATTTTTACAAATTAGATGAAATGATAAATCCACAGACCCAAAAAATCTCAGCAAGTCAAGCACAAGCCAAGAAACAAGAAGAAAATGTTACCAAGAGACATTATATAATCAAATTTCTCAAAAACCAATGATACAGAAAAAATTTTGAAGGTAACAAGAGGAAAAAAGATACATTATGAACAGAAGAAAAAAATTTATGGGTGACAGTGGACATCTTGTTGGAAGCAACACAAGCCATTAAAAGCCAAAAGACAATGGAACAGTGTCCTTAAAATGCTGATGAAAACAAATGAACAAACCCTGTCAACCTAGGATTCTATACCTAGCAAAATTATTTTTCAAGAACAAAGGTGAAATAAATCGTTTTTCAGACTACAAAATCTGAAAGAACTCATCAGTAGATCTACCCTCCAAGAAAATGAACAAAGTCAATGGAACACATACAACTGGAAGGAATAGAACAAGGAAAAGATGGAAGATGAAAGAGACTGATGACTAATAATTTATGTAAATGGTTTAAATTCTGGAGTTAGGTGACAAAGAGTCTTGGATTGCATCCCCCAACAAATTCCAAGTATTGTTGTTCATGAAAGCTTATCATAGCTTTTAAAAAGGTCTACAAATTATTTAATACTCCTCCTGAAAATGTGAAGCCTAATTCCCCTCCCCTAAGTGAAAACCTAGAGACTTACTTCTGATGAATAGAAAGTGGCAGAAATGGTGTTATGAAACATCTGAAACAAGGTATCAGAAGACTTTGTGGCTGCTCCCTTGCCCTCTCTCTTGGATCAGTCACTGTTGTAGGTGCCAGTGCCATGTCATGAGGATACACTCAAGCCCACTATAGAGAGGTCCATGTGGTGAGGACCTCCTGCAGGCAACCAGTGCTGACTTGTCAGGTGTGTGGGGGCACCACCTTGAAAGCAGATCTTCTAGCCCCAGTGTAGCAGTCAGGTGATTGTAACTCTGGGTGATATAAGTGTAACCTCATGAGAGATCCTGAGCCACAGCCACCCAACTAAGCCACTCTTGAATTCCTGACACACTGAAACTGCAAAATAACAAATGGTTACACTTTAAGACACTAGGTTTGGGGCAATTTGTTATGTAACAATAGCACACAAATACAAAGTTAAAACAAATATAAAAAATAATTTATCAAAACTATTACAATGGCTAACTGCATATCAGAGAAATGTAAATAAAAATTTATTGGGATCAAAATATTAACATTAGTTGATGTAGACTTCAAGTACCAAAATCCTTACAAATACCAAAATCCCTTTCATATCTGAATATGGGAAGGAGATCTAACCACTACTGACATGGGGTTAGGTTCATGATATAATTCATCATTGTCCATCCAAGATGGGAAAATGTATGTGGGAGAAAGGGCTGGTATTCAAGTTTTCTCAAACCTGAAAGACTTGCTTCCTGCTGCTACAGGATCAGAAGGGAGATGTGTGCAGAGAAGGCTGGCAATTGTTTACCATTCATTACCAGGGTCAAATTGGATCATTTTTCTTTTACAAAAACAGAAATTCAAAATGAAGTTGTAATTGTCATGAACTTTGATGTGCCTAATAATGCTTTGAAAAAATATAAAGCACAGACTATTAGATATACAGGTAGAACTGACAAAAAAAACAGTATTAGTGTTAAACTTTGCCAAATTCAAAAGGCAACTGGAGTGATCTACAAATAGTTGGACTGGAATTACTTACTGTTCCAACAGTTTATTAAAGGAAACTTTGGCTAGCAGAGTGCTCATTGGAGAAGTCTACCGAGCCCAAGGCCAGAACTCAGTTCTCCCACAGGCTCTCCACCCCCTTCCAGGAGAGGCTACCTCTCTCACACAGACAGCTGCCTGGACCTGACGCTAGGCATCTGCAAGCACTTTGGCAGAAGAGGTTTTTGGAGTCCCCCAAGCTCAGCATGAGAGCTTGCCCACCTTGACCATTACTGCACATAGCTTCTTTTCACCTGCCTTCAGCAACTGTTTTGGTTCAATGTTTCTGTTTGGATGAACTTGGCCACCTTGCTTTAAGCCTCTCAGCCAACTCTTGCTTTTGCACATGGACAGTGTTCTATAAAAATGACTAATTATATAAAGAAATATCATATATGTATTTGTGATCAAGGGATTAGGGTGAAGTAAAGATAAAGTTATATCTAAATGTAGGGATGTCCATAACATAATCTCAATGATGAAAAACAGCTGGTGAATCCAGGTGATGAGTAGATGAGCTGT
The DNA here is from genome assembly GCF_040802235.1 of Manis javanica. Classification (NCBI taxonomy): domain Eukaryota; kingdom Metazoa; phylum Chordata; class Mammalia; order Pholidota; family Manidae; genus Manis; species Manis javanica. The sequence goes on from NC_133161.1 coordinate 96,761,078, forward strand.
TCATTGAAGTAGCCCTTCCAAGATTTTTATAGGATGTAAATTTTAAAATTAAAATCTTGGGGGAAAATGCTATATATCAAAAAAGTAATAATAATCCAAGATATAGCAGTGGGGTGGCATGTAGATAGGTGAGGGCAGAATTAGAAACAAGATTAACCTTGTCTAAGAGTATAATTCCATTTCATTAAAAGCAAACAGAGATTAAAGAAAGCATATATGTTTACATGTGCATGTATGAATAAGGGAACAGAGGGCTAGCACAAGCATGTTGTTAATCCTGGTTATTTCACAGCACTGGGTGAGAAGGCAGGAAGAGGATTAGCTTTGTCATTATACATAAGGATTTATAATGTACTGTTTAACTTATTGCATAACATGCATGTATTATTGTTAGAATCTTCAAGGCATGAAAAATAATAAAAAAATGGTGCCATAAACAAGAACAGTTCTAAATGTTTTCTGGGCTTTGGGATGTGAATATGAGACAAGGCCTGGGGGTTAGGGAAACGTTAGCAAACAGGAATGAACCAGTTCAATTAAGAAGAAATCCACTCCACATGTGAAACAAACACCTCCAGTTTTTAATCTCTGGACAGATGCTTTCTCAATATATGCAACACAGGCAACTTTCCAAACAGTATGACAGCCTTACAGAGGTACAAAGGCTTCTCTTAAATGCCCTTTAAAAACACACCATTGGCAATCCCCATCACTCTTGTTTATGAACCACAAACCAGTTCTTGCTGACATCGTACAGCTTTTAACATGCTAACTCCAATCTTTTATGATTCCTGAAGAGATATAAACCTGAGTAAATAGACAACGATGGAAAAATTTGGGAGTATTGTCAAAGAACTGTCCCCAAATATACTAGACCAGTTTGTTTTATTGGTCATTTGAGCCAATCTTTTTAAGAACAGATGATGCTTCTGTTACGTGAACTGCTCAAGGGCCTATAGATAAAATTGGAAATATTCCCAATACAACTTGTATAGCTCTGAAAACCCTGACAGAGGGCATAGAAAAGAAAACAGCTGGCCACTCTTGGCAATAAATATAGGTAAGTATGAACAAGTCCAAACCAGACTATAGTAAAAGAATAATGCGCCATAGCTAAGTAGAATGACTTTCCAGATATGCAGCATTAGGGGCACACATATATGTTTTCACATTAGTAAATTAAAGGAGACAACCCTTACAGTAATCTCAATTAAATTGGAGAAGATATCTTTTGACTATGTGTGGGCAACTCTCCAGCACCTTTGTATGTTTGGGGAGTCCTGCCACTGTGAGGAGTGGTGTGAGCAGAAGGTGAAATCAGTCCTCCCAGCTTCTCCTGTGCCCGGGGCTGAGTGTAAATCCTGCGACTGGGCAACCACACCAATACTGTGTTCCAATCAAAGTCAAGTAGATAAACAAAGAAGCGGGACAGTGGCAGCAGTCATGCCGGCCCCACAGGGCAGCAGCACTGTTGTGCCCAGGGAAGCGTCCTGTCATCTGGGGTTCAGAAGTGATATCAGTGCGCTGGTTCATGGAATGATTTGAGGGTCATCCTGGCGATGTCTTTCTCTCCCTGAGGACTCAGTAGGCCTGGTTTCCCATCTTCCGTGGTATGATCTAGATGACCCAGGATTGGCCAGGCTCAGATTTGCTTGGAGCTGAGATACCTGAGTCACAGAAGCTGAAAAAGTATTTATAAAATTAAGCAGCCATCCTGATGTTCACATAAACAATTAAAGTAAGCCTATAGAAAACCAAAAATAAAAAGAAGCTCATTTAATGCAGTAAATAGTTAACAACTACACTGTACCTAACAGTGAAACACTAGAAATCTCCTATCAAGGCAAAGTCCATGCCGGTTGTCACTGCATATCTCAACAATGCAATAAGAAACTGGAGGAGGAATAATGTAGATAGTGAAAAGGAGGAGAAAACTATCATTATTTGCAGGTGATATGATTTTTATTTGAAAAAGTCAACAGAATTAACTAAAAAAATTAGACCAAACAGATAGTTAAATATGTTAGCCAGTTAAAAGGAAATATTTAAAAAATGAATCTTCCTATATATCAGCATTCACTAGCTAGTTGGTGTTAGAATGGAAAAATAATACCTAGAAATAATTCCTCTAAATCAAGTTAGTAAGAAACACATGAGATTTTTATTAAAATCTACAAATATTTATTGAGAAGTAATATAATTAATTATGTAGTTATTTATCAAGAAATATATCCGATAAATGACGAGACATATCCTTTTCCTAGACATAAAAACCTAATATTATAAACATGTCACTTTTTCCTAAACTAATTTTTATTTTAAATTCCACACAGAACATACATATGTCTGGTGGGTTTTCATAGAGGACTGGGCAAAATTATTTTAAAGTTCATACCCGTGAAAGAGTGTACAAGAAGAGTCACAAGAATTCTCTACAATTACTACACTGAACAGGGCTTACTCAGTGAGTTATCACATCATCTCATAAAGAGAAGAAAAGGTGCAACTCTTGCAGGATTAAACAGAAAAGTAATAGAATAGGAAAGGAAGTCTGGAAATGAAGTCAAGTATATGTTAAGAGTGTGGCAATTAAAAAGGAGTACCAAAATGGTTCTCCTTCTAGATCAGTATAACAAGTCATGACATAGTAAATTTGTCAAATGCAGTTAAAACCATGCTCATATGAAATGTATAGCCTTAAATGCACATATTAGAAAAGAAGACTGCAAAAGCATGATCTAAGTATTTGAGATAAGTATTGAGATGAGTATTTATCTCAAGAAATTAGTAAAATAACAGCAGGTTGAATCCAGAGGAAGAAAAAAAAAGAAATAATAGAGCTAAATATAAAAACAAAAGACACAGTAATACATTAACAATAATAATAAAATGGAGTGGGTCAATAATCGCAAAAGTTGGTTCTTTGACCAAGTTTTGGAATTATATATCTCGCCAACATTAAAATAATAAAAAGGGAATATTATAAAGAGCACTGCCCAGAGAAATCCAGCCAAACTTTTTTACTACAACCTGAGTGAAAAATAAAATGTTAGAATATATAGTAATATATAGAAAAGATCATACATTGCTAATATTTGGACTTATTCTGGGAAGGTGAGGCTGATTTAGCATTAAAAACAGCAAAATCATTATATTGATTTTACAATATAAATGACCAAATTAAAATACAAAGGAAAAATTTATGTAATAATCTCAATAAAAGTGGAGAAAGTATTTGATAAAATCCATCATCTATTGGAAGTAAAACTTAGCAAATCACGGAGAGAAGAGAAACAATTTAATTTTATCTGCAAAAAACCTACAGCAGATCTCTGAATGGTAAGATGTAAAATATTAGAAATTTTCTGAGGTTGGAACCAGATAAAGATTTCTACTTTACTTGCTACTTCACATGGAAGAATATCTTCACGATGGAGGTGGGGAGGAAATGACTGCTTTAAAGGGATGCAAAGAGCACCAACCTTGGGAGAAAATGTACAATTACAAGGGCAAAGTGGGTTGAATGATGTTCCTCCAAATTCATGTCACCTGGAACCTGTGAATATTACCTTATAAAGCAAAAGATGTGATTGAATTGAGGACCTTAGGCTGGGATCACATGGATCAGGGTGGGCCCAGGTCGGTGATAAGGGAAGATAGAGTCAGATACTGAAGTGATGTGTCTATAAGCTAAGGAATGCCAAGGAACTACTGGAGCCACCAGAAGCTAGGAAGGAGGCATGGGCTGAATTCTCCCTCAGAAACTCCAGAAGGAAGTCACCTTGCCTACACTTTGATTTTGGACTTCTTCCCTCCAGAACCCTGAGAAAATTAATTTCTGTGGTAATTTGTTACAGAAATCCCAGAAAACTAACCTAAAGGGTGAAAAAGCTGTCACAAACCATACTAAGATTTTGTAACACACGTATACATAAATACAAAAGTTTGTTTTCCAGAATGCATACAGACTCATAAACCAATAAGAAAAAGACATGAAACTAACAGAAAAATGGGCAATAAAATTAAAGATGCACTGACAAAAGATAATATCCAATGGCCAATAAACCTAAGAAAATGTTCTCAACTTCATTAGTCAAAATGGAAGTGAAAATTAAAACTGTACGAAGACACTTCTGTACATTCAACAAAAGAGTTAGGATTTTACAACTGACAATACCAAGTATTGGTGGGGACATTGAATACCTGGAATTCTCATGTTGATGATAATGAAAATTGGTGCAACCAGTTTGAAAACTATTTTGCAAAAATTTACTCTCTGATCCAATATAATTCAATTCCATTCATATATATACACACTAAACAGAAACTTGTACATCTGTGTGCCAATGGACATGCACAGGAAGGTTTTATAATAGCAATCTAGCCCAAAGTTGGAAACATATCTAGTGTCCACCAGTGGTAGAATAGATAAATAAATTATAGTATATTCATACAATGGAACACTATGTAACAAAAAAAGATGTTAATACAAAAATGTAGATGATTTGAAGAATAATTTGAAGTGAAGGAAGGAGCGCCACAAAAGAACACATATTTTGTGAGTCCATTTACATGTATAGCAGTAACCTTGGGGAATAATCAGAGCCACTGAGATAAGGTGTGGTTGGGGGTGTCCCAGGTGCCGGCAATGTTCTATTTCTTGAACTGTCTAGATGTTCTCATGAATCTGTTCACTTTACAATAATTCATTGACCTGTATCTTTATGATTTATGCAGTCTCTTTGTGTATCACACTTTAACAGAAAGTGATAATTAAAGAAAGTAAAAAAGCAATTTGCCAACAGATTAAGTTATAACATCTGGTTAAATTTTAGAGGAAAATGTTAGATACTTCACACTGTAAAGTAAAAGAAATTCCAATAAATTAAATAATTAAATCTAAGAGTGGGACAACTGGAAGTCCAAGATGAAAATACAGGAGAATGCGTAACCCAGGGGGCAGAGGATGAGAAATGGAAGGCAATTTGACATATGATCCTTAATGCACCACACAGCGAAAACAAAAAGATCTGTAGAAGTGTGCACACATTCTTAATGAGTATACATAAAAATGTGCAAATGCAAATGATAAACTGGGAGAAGTATAATACATAAGACAGTACAAGAATTATTATACTCACTAACAAGATACCTGAAGGAGAGTTTTTTTTAAGAAAAGAGACTCATGCAGCCAACGACAATTTAAAAAATCCACTGGGGAGCGAATTTTATGTAGAATAAAATCCTTGAGGTGGTAGGTAGTACCTACTATAAGAAAGTTAGAACTATTCAAAATATGTCAAATGACACATTAAATTGTGAAGCTATCACTTTTTTTATTTATTCTTCAACATCACTGAAAATCATAGCCTCTTACTGAAAACAGGAAATAAGCCTTTCCTTTATGAAGTAGAGCAACTTCTCTCTACTAAACACCACAAAGCCACAGGTGGCCCGGGATTGGAGAAGACAGAGAGCAGGTCCTGGGGTGGCTCAGGCTCTCCTGTGATGGCACTGCTCCCTGAAGGGCCGGGAGAGTCTGTGGCCAGGGAATTGTGTCTACATAGTGTCCATTTGAAGCCCACCTCCTGGTCATATGACCCTACAGACCCTCCCCTGGGGCCCATGTAGCTTCTCCCCAGGGTCTTCCTCCTCCGAGTGTTCACATTGCAGGTCTGTGCCAACTTTAAGCTGGAAAGAAGGCCAAAGCTGGGTGTCTCAGAGGCTGCAGAGAACTTGAACCTGTCTGTAAGGCCCCTTCAAAGTGTGGGATGGAGAACGAGCTGTGGAGAAAAGGGGGGCAAACTGAGAGTGGTGCCAGTGCTGGCTTTCCCAGCCCCCACCCTGTTCTGGCTGAGAACTCCCCAAGAATTAAAATTCCAACCTGGCTTCCAGATCATTAGGGAGGCATATTTGTTCATCAGAATGATGGGGATCCACATTGAAACTTTGCCCTGCTCCTCATTTATTGCAAGGGGTCAGTTAACTACCAAACCCCTGGGTGGTGGAGTTAGCTTGAGGCCAGCAGAGGGGGTGCCTCTTGCTCTGTCACCAAAGAGAATGAAGCAGCCCTGGGAGGCCAGGCAGGAAACTTGTAGGTGACATGAGAGAAGATGAGAGAGATTCTATCTGGCAGACTTCTTTCCTTTAAAGTAAGAGCTGAGAACTTTACAGGTGAGTCCAGAAGGTGTGCTGGATAAGGAATATGATGAATGATAAAGGTTTGAAATGTATTAAGAACAGAAGAAAGCGTGACTAAGGCAATGGATTGTCACAGAGGGCCTTTATAGCCAAGTGCCAGCTCTGAAATCTGGATGGTGCTGAGGCATGGCCCTACACAGCAGGCCATGATCTTCCCAAATCTCTCTGATGCTACATGGCATTTCATGTGTGCCCATGTGTAGAAAACATGGGATTTGGTCAATTTTGCTACCCTCTAGCTGGAGAGGTATTAAATTACGTATGGGGTAGAATCTGATGTGAGAATAAAATGAGAACGAGGTGGGATATTTTTCAGGCAGTGCAATTTTAATCTTGTGGTAGGGTTTTCATAATAATCCCTCCGGCACCTAGTTGACATTCAGTGACATTATGCTGCTCGACTTTATACTGTCTGGCAATTAGGAGACTCTTGGGCCCAGCATGTGATAATATAATCATAATGAAAATAAAAGTGATTAACATACACTGAACACTTATTTGTGCTAGACAGACACTGTTCTAAGATCATTTATTTAATCCTTGTAACTAATTTATGAGGAAGACATTATTATTCTTCCTATTTTGAAATGAAGGAAACTGAGAAAAAGAAATTTAAAAACATAGCCAAATATACATGAGCAACTCTTGCTGGGAACATGTAATTAGAAAAGTTACTGAGCTTCAGAACCTCATACAATGATAAAGTATGGCAGAATTTGGGTAGAAGTTTTTACCTTAGGATAAATAAACCTTGACTTGAGAAGAAAATTCTTGCATCTTTGTGAAAGGCTTGGCAGTATGCACTTAGGGGCTACATCTCTGAGACTTTTGGGGGATAACAGTGGGTCATAAAATCAGAAAAGTGCAAAGGAAAAACAAATTTTAGTATTGATAATCTGTGTAGCTGACAACAAGGGTAACTTGAGTGGAACAGCGGCCTGTTTCTGCTGGGCTGATGGGTTGTGTGCCAAAGTTTGGGAGTAGGAGTTAAGAGAAAGCTGAATTGCTGTCCGTAAAGGTGAGGAGGAGAACTCTTTTGGTTTCCAAGGCAGTCTGGGTGGGAGGGAGTTAGGAACAGAGGAAAGAGGAGTCCGTGAGAGGGGGCAGAGCTCCAGAGGCAGGGTGACTGAAGAGTTGTAATAACAAGACTGTTAAATGTTGACTCAGGAAATGTTTGCAATGCCATCTCCACTCCCCCACAAACATCCAGAAGTACTTCTGTGAGTATGCTTTGTCTCTTTCCCCCCCTTTTTGGAGCAATTGAAGAAGAGCATCACATCTGTGTCAACATTATGAAAACACAAGGAAGAAGCTGTCCATGGGCAGAGATGATGGGGAATATGAGCCCCTAGGAATCTGAAGAACTCTCTTCAGAGTGTGAAGTTAGAGGTGGAGCCAATCACAAAGATATCAAGAGCCACAGTATTGGAAGGTCCCAGTTGATATCTAGGTTGCAAAGGCATTGAATATTTGGGTCATCAAAAAAGGATGTCTGCTATTTGAAATAAAGCAAAACAAATTCATAACCTTATTTTTGTAGGTGCACAGGAAAGATGTCTTGGCTGGGTTTTCTTAATTGCTGTCAAATCCGTTAGCAAACTCATCACCAGAGCACACTATGAAAGGCAGAGGTCTCTATGACAGGGTTTTGGGAAAGCCTTGGGTCTTTTGATGCAGGGCAGATGCTGCTGAAAATCAGGCTAGAGATCTTATTATAGGAGAGTGCTACAAAGGAGACGGAATGCACATCCTTGATAGGTCGCCTCTGTCCAAATTAGGTTTCTGATAAGAAAAGAGTGGGACCCTGGGAATGGGATATTTGGCACATCTCAGGCCTGCAGCCCTCTCTCCCTTCTTAGGAAAGAGCTTCTCTTGCTTGACGCCTTGCAGAGGTTTATCTGAGGCAGTAACCTTACATGATGATGCCTGTCCTTCATCTCCCATCATTATCCCCATCCTGATAAATTAAGGTCAAGCACTGGTGATTTCTCTGTATTTCAGGAGGAAATAGTTTTCACACTGAAGGGATAGTACAATCTGGCTAATATGTACCAGCAAGGTCTGAGGTTTTGCAGTTCATAACTAGGAAGACAGAACCAGAGACTATTTATCTTATAGAGGAAAATGTGAGGGAATGCAAACATGTTTTAATCTATTAATCTATTGTAATATACCAAGTATAAAATGCCTTACTTTAGATGTTCTGCAGGTTTACTTTGTAGCCTTTTGTGTAGCCCATTTTTATAAATATTTCATGGCTGATTAAATAAAAGACCTATTTGATTTTTAAGACATTTGATACATGTCAACTAATAGAACTTTTCCATCATATTACCAACCATATGTACTTTAAATTTCCCTGTGTCTTATCACACCACATTTAGTGCCATTTATGGTGTCAGCATTAGATCCCACAGGACAGAGCATGTGATACCCAGGCCAAGAATTACTTCTTATTCCTTCAGATCAAGGATACAATTGTTAGAATCCTGTCCAGGTTTGGAACAACATGGTCTTGTCTCTATTGTTTCTCATAAAACTGTCACTTTTAGGCCCCCATTCTAGATTTTTCTTTGTATGTATAATCTTTGCATTGTGACATCACAATTCTTCCATCAAGAGGTTGAGTCTCTTTCTGCAGCCCTTGAGATCTTGGCTGGCTCATGATGGGCCTCGGCCAGTGGCATATGGTAGAGGGTTCAGTGTGTCAGTTCTGTGCCTAGACCTTGGAGGCCTTTTCTACTTGGCTCTCACTGAGCCTCAGCTGCCGCCCTGATAACAAGCCTGGACCAGTTTGCTGGAGGATGAATGATCCTATGGAAGAGAGCCAAGCTGTCCCAGATGAGGTTGTTCCAGATCAGCTGGCTTCCAGAAAACCTGCCAACTGCCAACATAGATGAGCCCAGCTCAAATCAGCTAAGTCTGGTTCAGATCAGCAATTTATAGCCAATTTATAGACTAATGAGAAATTACCAGGTAGCTGTTGTTTTAATCAACTAAGTTTTGGGATGATTTGTTATGTGGCAAACTAACTGATACAGCTCCATATACGCACTTGAGTTTTCATAAGATCTGTAAAATAAGTGACAATTGGACTCAGATGAGTTAGAATGATTTACTCTCTAACCAACAGAAGTGCACAGCACCTAACCAGTAACTTTTTAAAAGGGTTTTTGGTGGAGGGTGGGGGAGCTGCATTTCACCATTAGTGAAAATGGTCTCTCAACTTAGGTTGCACTAATTTGATTCATATGGCTATTTAAAACCTTTTCACTCATTCACTGTTGATTTTAAATCATCCATCAGAGATTTTGAGTGTCCTTTGTCCCACTCTTCTTTTGTATCAGGTGTTTTTTCAAAAATCTCTTCAAAAAACCTCTTTACACAATTTGAATGTCTAACTTTAGTCCAAACACTTTCAAACTTGGTCATATGCATGACAGTGTGTTGGAAACAGATCTGTATCAAGGATGTTACTGACAGAACTAGCTAAAGAACACCCAGTGCTTCCATGCACAACACCATATTTGTTATCCCACTTAAACCTTGGCAATTTTTATGGTCAATAAATTAACCCGTCAATGTTACACCTAAGAACATTTAATTTTGCTATGTTTTTTAAGAGCATAAAACCATGGTAGAGCCACTCTTTAAGTCCAGGACACTGACTGAAGTCCTCAGTCTTCACCTCTGTCCTCTACTGTTCCTCCTAAAGGAAGGCTTTCTGTTCCTGAGGAAAGGAAACACAGTGATACCTGTTTCTGATTGTTGTTGTGTTTATTTCTGTCTGGCTGTCTTTAAATGCCTAAGCCATGCTTTGATTAGTGAAAAAGCCTTCTGGAGTGTGATAAACTATTGATAAACATTCATAGTTCATAATGGTCTGCCACTTGCCTTCGACTTATGCTCTTCAGTATTTTGATGGAAAGGTGGGTGAGGGCGCATCAGCCAGCTGATATCCTAACCTGACATTTCTTTATCAATGTATCTTAATATTCTAAAATCATTGAAAACTTAGTCATACTGTAAATTTTACTTTGCTATGCATTTGAATGACAAAGATTATTGTTTTACTTCCTGGCTTTAAATGTCTTTATGTGTCCCCATCACTTATAGAATTAATTCTGAAATCTGGAGAGGACATGCTTGGCACATCACAGTCTGTCCCAACCCTTTATTTTCAATTATCCCTGACGACCTCTCTCTTTGCTCCAGTTACGTTGAACGCTTCACCATTTCCCAAGTACATTCTATTCCTTCAGTCTTTCTGCCCTTTCATGTACACTGTTCTTTCTTAGGATGTATTTCCCCTTTTGGTCATTCAACTCCTATTCTTCCTTTAAAGCCCTATTAATGGAACTTCTTATTAATGGAACTTCTCTAGTGTCCAAGCCATAATTAGCATACTGATTCCCATCACACTGATAGCACACCTCTCTTTCAGCATATTGCATTTATATATTCAGCTTGACCACAAGTTTATATTAAGTATTGCTTATCTTTACATTGAAGCTCAACAAATAATAAATTATTGAATTCATTAATAAAGTTCAAATATATGCAACTAGAAAAGACAGCCATTGAGATAATCATACAAAGAAAAGGAATACAGACTGAAAAGGAAGAAATAAAGCTCTCTATTCACAGACAACATAATTGTCTACATTGAAAATTTTAAGAAGTCTACACAAAGGTTCCTCAAATTAGTAAATGAGTTTAGCAAGATCATAGGATACAAGACAAATATTTTAAAACCCCTTCATTTTTTCCTTCCATTCTATGTAAATCATGTTTTTCATTTCTGAATTTTATGATATTCTGAAATCTTAGGGTCCTATCTGGGAAAGACTTCCCCTCCTGGGCTAATTAACTCCCAGAGCTAGCAAACACCTTTTCTACAAGAACACCTTTCATATACCAAGCAACTAATCCTTACTCCATAACCCCAGCCATCTCCAATATCTAATTTTCACACATTAAACCAATATTTCCCCTCCCCTAAGCCACCCCGGGGCCAAGTTCAAAACAACTCAAGACCACCCAGAGCCTGCTAAAATTATTCAAACTCTCCAATCCTAAATTTGTTCAAACTTGGCTGTCCTGTTCACCTTATTTCTTCCTATAGAGAAGAAAACAGGCTCTTGGCCATGCTCTCACACTGACCCCTTCTGCCTCCCGACTAATCCACATGCTTCCCCATGTGCTCCTGAGTGGCATGTCCTTCTTGCTTTCTGTTTCTAGGGATGTGTGAGCTTCTTTCTTCATGACAATCATTTCTGTGTCTGTGTGTCTGCATGTCCATAACTGATTAAAACACTAAATAAATGCAAAGACATACAAAGTTTATGGGTTGGAACATTGTTAAGATTGCACAGATATCAGTTCTTCTAATATTGATCTACAAATTTAATACATTTTCAATCAAAACCCTAGCAGGAGCTCTTTATAGATATTGACAAACTGATTCCAAAATTCATATGGAGTGGCAAATAATAAGAATAGCCAAATGATTTTGAAAAAGAACAGAGTTGGAGGACTTTACCTGATTTCAAGATTTAGTATAAATCTATGTAATTAAGACAGTGTAGTATTAGCAAAAAGATAGACAAATAGCTGAGTGGTATAGAATCCAGAATCCAGAAAGAGACTCATAAAAATATGGCCAATTTATTTCTTAAAAGTTGCAAAGGCAATCTGATCAAGAAAAGATAGTCTTTGCAATATACAGTGCTAGAATAATTGAGCATTAGTATGCAAAACAAGAACAAAACATACAAATCCATGCCTAACATCTAAACAATTATAATAATAAAATAATAACTCCAAGTGGGCCAAAGACCTAAGTGTAGATTGTAAAACTGTAAAAGTTGTAAAAAAAAGAAGAAAAGCCAAACTCTTTGTAACCTTGGGTTAGTCAGAGTTCTCAGATTTGATACTAAATATGTGATTCATAAAAGAAAAAGATAAACTGAACTCCCTCAACCTTAGAAACTTTGTTCTGTGGAAGAAATTACTAAGAGATGTACAAACTACAAAATGGGAGGAAACATTTAGAAATCAACAAAGAACTTGTATCTAGAACATATAAAAAATTCTTAAAACTCAAGAATAAGAAAGGAAAGAAACACAACTGAAGTAGACTCATAAACACAAGAACAGACTGGTAGTTACCATAGAGAAGGGGGCTGGGAGAATAGATAAAATAGAATGAAGGGGGAAAACATTAGCCAGAATGTTTAATATCTTGATCTAAGTCATGGTTGCATGAGCATATACATGTCAAAATCCATCAAACTGTAAACTGACATTTGTGCATTTTATTGTATGTACCTCAATATACAAAATAAAAATTACAAAAAAAATTGGGCAACAGTTTTGAACAGACACTCCTCTAAAAATGGAAAAAAAGCACATGAAAAGATGCTCACCTTGATTAGTTATTTGGAAAAAGGCAAATTAAGACCACAATAAAATATACTTCTGCATTTGTCTGTCTTCCAACTCATTTTCTTTAATATACTATACATTTCATTGCCTGTCTTTTGACCTTGCCATGTTGATCTGAAATGCTCTTCCTTCACTCCCTTCCCCTGCCAATTTCTATTGATCCTTTAAGACTTAACTGAGGGACCATTGATTCCAAGATCTGCGTCTGACCCCACCCTCACTCCCTGGGTCTCGATTTTATCATATGTGATGATGGGCCCTCCATTTTACCTTTCATCTGTCAAATATACAGTGCCAACCTGCTTAATTACAGGCTTTAGCACTCTCAACTCTGATCTCCATGAAGTCACAGATTGTCTTTAAGGTTAAACCCCAGAAATTAGCACATTAAAACAATTGCTGAATGAGTGAATAAATTCATGTAAGAAAAGCCCTTTGCTCCTTCATGTAACCTCAGCCTCTTCTTGGCCCCCGGACCCAGTACCAGTCTTCAGACCTGCCAAGTCAGCCATTGCCATTCCCTAGTCATTTCCGGGTATACACACCCTTCAAAATTAAAATCCTTTTACCCTAATCAGAGAAAGGCTTGGTTTCTCTAAGTAACTTGCTCAGCATACCAGAGTTGGACATGAACAGCCTCTAGTTACCATCCTACGCCTTAAGTGTCCTCAAATGATAGTTTTGCGTCACTGACTACAGTTTCTCCTATGGAGATATACCATGTCAGACATGACACCATGAGTGCAGCTCCTACTGCTTGGTCCTTCTCTCTAAGACATCCTTCTGACACTATAGCGAAGGTCTGGTCCTGAAGGTGAAGCCCTTGGTCAGCCCAAACCGTAGCTTTCTCAGCATCAAAGGCACACTATGAATGGTGCTGTTTGCAAGACTTCCTCTAACGAGGTTAAAAGGGTTTTAATTTTGAAGGGTATGTATACCTGGAAATGACTAGGGAATGTCAACGGCTGTCTCGGCAGGTTTGAAAACTTGTATTGTGTCCAGAGGTCAAGCAGAGGCTGAGGTTACAATGGAAGAGCCAAGGTCTTGTCTTATATATGGCCTGAGATGAGCATGCACGCCTGCCCCTTGCTGCATCCTGCCAGACCCTGAGTTACAAAAGGTGGAAATGAAGGATGTATCAACATTGTGATAATACCTAATGTGTCTGTGTGGTTCTCAAAATGCCTTCATCATCTCAAGCCATTAGGTAAGATTAGTGTTGCTGAGGGCATTGGGACTGTGACTTATTATGACTGTATTTATAACACTGTACCGGATATATTAGAAGTTTGATAAATATGATTCATAAATGGATGGCTTTAAAATTCATGGCAAGTCTTTTTATTTCTCCACCAAACATGTCTTCCTTTAAGACTTGGCAGCAGAAGGCAGGTAAGCCCAGATTCAAGGTCTTCTGCTGGCAATGAACTTAAGGAAATTACAGAACGTAGGCTTGCTTTCCTCCTCTGTAAAAGAGGATGATGCTACCCAAGCTGCAGGAATAAACAGGACACTACACTGGAGTGTGAGGAATAAACAAGACAGTGGGAGGTGGAAGAATAGAGAAGATAATGGACATGAGCTAGTGGTATGTTGCACTTGCACCTGGCACATAGCAGGTACTTTCTAAGGAGGCTCTTTATCCACTCAACATGCCAAAGTGGGCAACTTTGTGTACTTCTGCTTTCACATCCTTTGCTGTCAGTATAAAAAAAGAAATTCTCCAGGGGAAAATAAAGCACACCTCGGGTTTGTTGCCTCAGCAATCTTTATGAAACATGTTGATTTGCTATCTCCCTGTCAAGGGAGAATAGAGAAGAGTATCTCAGAGCCATGTTGATGCTGCACCACTGAAAATAATGAGGTGGACATCTTGGCAATTACCTGAAGTAAAAATTTCTCCCTTATTGCAATTTGGTGATATTGTGCTAATTTGGAAACCCTGGATATGGTTTATGACAAGAATTTTTGTTCCTATTGAAGCCTGTGGTTAGAAACATCCCTTGGAAACATCCCATGGCCAGTTAATGTTGCTGCTTACTGTGCAGCCTGCCCTAGTCTATTCTTGGAGAGTTTCCTCCACAATGGAGGAGATACTCATTGGACTGCACAACCTGCTGGAGAAATGTGGGCCCAGCTTTCTGGGTGGACCGTTAGCTGAGAGTTGAACAGTGGACAGCTTTGGGCTCATCTGAATCAGAGACCTAGTAGCATTAGGCAAGAAGGAGGTATCTGTCAGGAAAGGTGGAGGCCTGGGCACCCAAAGCCCCAGTGGAATGAGGAAAGGGAAAATTTGTGTGATGTGCCACCTTGGAGAAAGGGACACAGCTGGTGAAACTGCCTTTACCTTTTCCATGGTCTCCACTTCTGGAAAGTTCTGGTTGTGAGACAGAAATCAATGCCAATGGGCAGGTCAGTAAAATGAGGATTGCTCAAGCAGAGCCCCATCCTGCAGTGTTTGGGGTCTTGGGAGGAGCCTGTTTCCAGAGCTCTGGCTTCAGTGGGGAGTTCTAGAGTCAGGACCAGCCCTTTGTGTTTCCTAGAGGAGGGCGGCACTGGGGGCATGGGAGAGAAGATTTTTCAGGATGGGAAAGAAGTCTCATGTAGAGAATACTGGGCAGGAGAATGGGAAGACATAAACATGTGAAGAACACAGTCAGGTCATGGAACCACTGCGTTTTATGTGAACACGTCAGGCTAAATGCCAACCAAACACATATAGATGTACATGCACGGAGCAGCCAGCAGCCAACAGTGACCAACACTTCAGTTTGCTTTGGTTGGCTGTACAAGAAGGGGTGTCACCCTTTTTCCTTCCAGTTCTAGCATTCTGACCCTGTGTGCAATTTAATACAAAAAGCGGTTTTGAAAGCTAGTCTTGCCCAACAATAGATTTTCCGGGGGGTGATGTTCATCCTTTGCATTTGTAATTACATAGTTTGTTTTGTGTGTTTGTGGTGCAAATACAGGACGGTGCCCGGACATGTGTGACTGCTCATAATTGTATAAGGTAGGTGGGGTACGGGCCTAAGACAGAGGTTAGAACACCTGTTCCAGGGAACCTGATGGGGTATCTGTACCTCGTCCTTTCTTAACAGCGTCCGTCCATACACAAAAGGGCTGATGGGCCGGGGCTGGTGCTGGGTAAGGCCAGTACGCGAGGCTGGGTGTTGAAAGGATGGGGCCGGCGGAAACAAGAATCAATGTATATTTACGGCGAGGCGGGGGCGGGGGCGGGGGTGCTCGGAGGCTGCAGGGCGGGGCAGCGCTAATGAGAGCTAGCCAGGCTCGTGGTTGGCTCGGGAATCTGGTACCCACAGAGGAGCAGGCAGGCAGGGAGGGGGTGCGGGCGGGAGGATAAAGCGCTCGAAGTGTGCTGCGTTACCGCGCATCAGGCGCCCTTGTTGGAGCCGGAATACGGTGCGTCTCTGACCCAGCCGGCCCTCTCCCCGCGCGCACACACACACTCTGAGAGCTGCGCGCTCCCCTCCGCCGCCGGCTCTGAGACCTGACCGCCGAGCGCTGCGAGATCCAGCGGGCGTCCCGGTCCCCCCGCAGGTCCCGGCTCCCAGCCCACCATGCGGGGCACGTGCGCCCCCCGACTCTAACCTGCGCGCTGACGGGAGCATGATCTGTGCCCAGGCCAGGGCTGCCAAGGTAAGCGGGCGCCGGGCGCCCCCTTCCCCCTGCCCTGCTCGGGGCGGCTTCCCCGCAGTTCCCGAGGCCCGGCAGCGCCTTCCCTCCTCAGGGCTCCGGATCCACCCTTCTTCCCACCCTCTAGCTTCTCCCGCGAGGTTCAATTGTCAGCCTGGGGCGCGCCGCCGCCCAAGCCGAGCAGGCATTCCCGGGTGACGACCCCGGCTAGGGTGCAGCAGGCACACGGGCCCTCCTGAGGGGCACGGGGAGAAACAAAGAAGCCCCCAAGCGGGTTGGCGGCGCCTCCCCCGCCCCCCGGGCTCTCCCAGAGGCGAGGTGTGGGGAAGGGGCGGAGAGACCTACGTAATCCCCCTTCCCAGCCCACACCCACCTCTGCGAACCAAAGCTCTGGGTTTGGGCTTTGCCTCGAGCTCGCTTTTAGACAATTGTGTCCCACGCAAAGCCTGTGACCAGCCGAGGAGCGCCCACAGCCCCGCACAGCTCGCCGGTGGCCGCTGAGGGGCGCGTGGCAGGTCTGGCCCTTGCTCCCCTGGGTGGTGGCAGGCGGGAGGATACGCGGTGTGGGTGCTCCGCCAGCGCCTTCCTGTCCCCGACGCGCTGCGCCGCTCAGCCGGGCCTGCCACCTGAGTTTCAGCGGGAGCAGCCCGGTATGTCGCCTACCGTATTGCGACCTGCACACGGGCGGGTAGGGAGCCGCTGGGTAAAACGCGTCGGTCTGTGTTTGGCTGGCGGTGCGCCTCCTCCTACCCCTACATTCCCGGGCCGTGATAATGCAGCAAAACCGAGCTCTCCCACAATGTGGCCCCTCCATCCCGCGCTCTCCGGTGCCTTCTGATGGTTCTGCTGCTTTGACGTCCTGGCCACTTGGCGGTTTTGCGGAGTGTGGGTGCGTGGACTGTCTGGCTTGCACACGGAGGCTGGGCACCATAACTTCTTCCCTGCCGAATTTCAGCGCGTGGGGGGGAGCTGGCAGGGACACAGGCTGCAGAGAGCCTGGCTTCCTGTGGTTCCGGGCACAGCCGCCGGTCTGCATTGGGCTGACACCAGATAGCATGTGGGGATTTTCCTAGTTGCCGAAGAAGATATTTGACGTTGCTGTAGTTTTGTGCTTACTTCTCATGGGATCTGCAGTGGCGCAATTCTCCCCTTGTTTTTGCTTTTTATCTTTGAAAAGATAACTGGGCTGTGTTCAGCAGAAATGGATACAGGAAGAGCAGCACAGTCCAAAGACTAAGGGAGGCATCCTCTCTTCTTTTCCTGGGATTTGAACGCGATTCAGGAAGGGCAGATGCCCCACCTGAAAAGGCCAGCCTTTAAAGACCCCCGCAGTGTCGTGGTCCAAGGCGTCTCAAAGCAGGTGTCCAGATCTGCGTTTCTCATCAGCGGACTCGCTCCGGCTGTAGCAATTACGGTAATTCGTTCTAGATCGGGGATTCATTTTGAAAATGTGGGTTTTCCACTAAGAAGGGATTAGAGTCCACATGCCCACTTCGGTATGGATGTGTGTGCCTGCTTGGTAGAGAAATAAGAGTGTGGCAGGATTCCCTGTGGTCCCTTCCCCGTTTGCTGTCTCCTCTAGAATGTGGCATTGGGAAGACATAGCACTATTTTACTTTCTAGACCTACAGGCAAGTTGGACTTTATCGAGTGTTTCATTTAATAAATCATGTTCTGATTTATTCTGGAATCCGAATCTAGTGCAGTTGGCAGTTTTGTGAAAGGGCAGTTCCCTTTTTGTCTCTGGTAGTTATTTCACGAAGGCAAATTGCCTGAGTTTTGTTCAGATTGTGGCATTCTTGACTTGGTTGGGAGACCACATCCTGAGCCAGCCTGTCAGTGTATCAGCGCATCATCAGTCAGTATAGAGGGCTACTGCAGCTGCTGTGATCTGTGTAGGTAGCATCATTTGATTGCCTTTAAACTTCTGGCTTCAAAAGATGGATGTTTTAAAAGATCACTTTAAGCTTTACCTTCTATGATGCTTGCAGAAGATATGATTATCAATATCGGAAATGCTAAGAGGCCAGATGTGGTCATGGGAAGACAAGCCTCCACCATCAACTTCCTTATCTGTAAAGTGAGGAAGCTGGACGAGCAGATGGCCCTGGTTCTTTCCAGGGCCAACATCCTGTAATAATGGTAGAGGCCTAAGAAAAGTTACCCAGGTAGCAAGGCCACTAATTTTTAATAATAGTCCAAATTATATAAACAAACTAGGGACTGACTACAGAATTTTGGCTTATTTTTTACACCTCACAATTTTTTAAAAATAGAAATTGAAAAAATGTCTAAATGTAATGAGCCAACTCAAACAGGTCTTTTTTCCTTTGTCCACTAGAGCAAGAGATTTGGTGGGGTCGGGGGGAGGACAGACAAGAATGTTAAATTAATTGGGTGACAGATTTTCTCCCCACTTGTTGATTAGTGATCTATTCCAGCCTGGCTTTTTGTGGATAAGGGAGAATATAGTGTATTTCCTTTTTCTAAAAGGACTGATTTTATTTGTTTTTTTAGGAAAGACTCAAGGTAGCTGTTTCATCCTACGCAGCAATTGGCAAGAGCCTCCACTAACTTTCCCTGACATATTTTTTTTCCCTTGGTTATTTATTTATTTATTTATTTATTTATTTATTTATTTATTTATTTATTTATATTGAAGTATAGTTGATCTACAATCCCTGATAGAATTTGGTATTGTTCATAAAACTTGCTAGCACTACTGTTTGTTATAAAAATGAGTGAGGCAACAATTACTCTAAACAGGCAAATGAAGTGTTTTCATGTGCTTATAGTAATGTTTACAGTTTAGGAATAGTGTAGGCATTGGGTCATTGATTTATGCTTAGCCACTCAATTTCCCACTGTAAGGTGCTCATTTCTTTTTTTAAAGTTACAACCAAACAACATCCTGGAATACAAGGTACCTGCAATTCTTCTCTCGTTTTCCCACACCCTTTGCTTTCATAACATAGGCAGCACTTATATTACAGTCACATGAGTCATGAAGGGGCCACAGCCCCCCTATGTCTGCAACACATTGTGAGCGTCTTGAGGACAAGGATATTAAGTTCATCTCAGCTCTCCATCACCTCACACTTTGCTTGGGACAGGGTATGGCCTCAGGAACACTGACTGAGTGGATTTCAGGTCATGAAAATACCCTCTCCTTGTTTAGGCAGGAGGTAGGAGGGAATTCTGCCCTTCATGAGTCAGGTGTGGGGGGGCAAAGCAGAGAGGTTATGTAAGCCGCTGAAGGGAGCCGGTGAGCCGGGACTCAAGTCCAGGCCTTCCACCAAACTGCCCCCAAGAGAGGCTCCACCCCACCCTCAGGGGAAAACCAGGTAGACCACAAGTTCAGATGCTGCAGGGCCAGGCTCTTCAGTTTGTACCTGAATGACCTGGATTGTCCGTTTAGACAAAATTGATCTGCTAGCCAGCTGCCTAGTCTGTCTTGCTGGGGCCTTAGAAGAAAGCCGGTTTGGCCCAAGCTCTCTGACCTCTAGCCTGCACTTAGAATCAGTGAGCACCCCTCTGGCTTCCTTCTCTCCAAGTCTTGGTTCCGCCACACACAGGTTGCCAGGATGATGGACATGTCTCGGGAATGCCACGCAGTATTTGTCCAGATTGTGTTTAACCACTCTGAGCCCTGCTTCTGAAGTGACCCAGCAGTTAGACCAGAGACAATCACCATTCCCAGGCCAGCCCACACTGACCTCGTCTCCCTGTTGGCAGATTTCTGTGCTAACAGGTGTGATTTACAAACAGACCGTCTCCTCCTTCCTTTCCATTCCAAGAAGCAGGACAGGAAACCAGAAAGTTCAACGTCCATGTGCCCTTTCTGCCTTGAAGCCTTGGGCATGTTGTAGTTTTTTTACAGTAAACGGTGTAAAATATTAAGTGTGGCTTTTTTTCCTGTCACTTTTCCTCTCTGAGGTTTCCTCTCCCTCCTTTAAAAGTAGGGAGCTGACAAAGATCACTTTTAATGGTATGATTCCATGACTGTTTTTATTGGTTTAGTCAGTTGAACAAATTGGAGGGCAAAAAGTATTGGTGATACTTTAACTTTGCAATATATGGTACAAATACTTAAGGTTGTATGTGTCAAACCTCCAGGCTCTCTAATAATCCCTTTGAGCCCTCTGTTAATGCTATTTTCTATAAATACCTATAGTAAATCTTTACTAGTTGTTAATCTACATTTACTATATTAAAGGGAAAGGTTTATGGCACTTCCTGTTCCCAAGGGGACAATCTCTAACTCCTTTATAAAATGGTTAGGATTTGAGAATTTGATAGTCAGGGTTCCAAGCCCTATAATATAGTAAAGCATGTTCACCCTCACAGCTGAGTGTTTCACAGCTGAATAACTCCAGCAGTCAAAAGGGTTTTCTGAGATTCACCCAGCAGTGTCCCTGTCCATCTTTTGTGGTTCTCATTTTGCTCCTGCTTTTATTTTGCCCCTTCTTTAGCTCCACCACCATCCTGTCACACCCACAGAATATATGCCACTAGTTGCACTGCCCACACCCCACCCCTGCCTCACCAAATGTAGGAGGGGCCCTCCTAACCCTCCTGCATGTCTCAGCTTTTCCTCTTCCTTCACAAGCATTGCTCCTTGTGAAGGTAGAAGGAGGGTCTGGAGGCACGCTGGTTTGCCTGATGGTTTTGTTGGTAGGAGATGTGTACTTCTCACAGACTTTCTGACCACCAGGTATCTGTGTCTTGAAGCGTCCTTAAATGTATCAGGAAACAAAGCAGTAGTGTAGGTGCCTTATGCATCCCATAGCATAATGTTTGGATGTGTGGGCCCTGGGATGTGGTTGCCATGTTCTGTGGCAGGAGCAGTGTAGGGAAATAGGTAGCCATTGCGGGATGAGAATAATGTCACTGCTTATTGGCAAGATATGACAGAGCACCAAGCTCCCAGGCCACTGGAAAAAAACATATGGCTTCCCATAGCAACAGTGAGGGATGCTCTTCACATTATTAGTTCAGAGCCTACACTTTTCCTGATTTATTGGTCTGACTTGTGATGCACACAGAAGACTGAAAAATAAGGATATAGTGTGCACACAGGTCTCCTGGTGTTATCACGTAATTATTTCATTGTGGCATTTTCTGGAGAATTCAGTGGATGGAATTTCAGCTGGTACTGGGGGCGAAGGGAGGTAGGGAGAGCTGGAAAAGGACGCCATCTGTGCCCATGATGACGAATGCAATCATACAGACTTCATTCAGGGTCCCTTTTATATATTTAGTGGAACAGATTTTCCCTTTCACACTTTCTAGATCTATTTGTATTGCACAGATGTCAGGGAAATATCATGTGTGTGAAAGGGGAAAAAAAAGATCAAAATTCATATCCATGGCCAGGGATTGTAATTCAATCACTTTGTCCTTAAACTGACACCCATTTAACTTTCACAAACGTTCCCTGTTTTTGCTTTCAGGGTTTAAACCACAGCAGTTTGAAAAACAGAAATCACAGACCTACACATTATTGAAATTCCAATGTTCGTGTAGAGGTGGGGGGAGACGGGGACACGGAAACTACATACCGCAGCCCTTGCTGGCTGTCCATCCGAAGCTAAGGGAACCCATCAGTCATTGTCCTGCAACTCACTGAGCAGCTGAAAAACTATGGGACACAATCAATAGACTTGTCTTTAAAGGGATTTCTCTTTTTCTGTAGTTTTTCCTAATTTGTTTTACCATCAAAATTTAAAACTATGTAACATTTTTTCCCCTCTATTTCGAGCTTAAGTTATTTTTGTGTAAGTGAGCTTTCTGAAGTTGAGAAAAAATAGTTTTGAGGTTTTTGTGGGCATTCTCTCCCCAGTCCTCACTAACTCAGCATTGCTTCTGTCCAGGAGCAGATATTGGACCTGCATGTACAGGGGATGCAGGGAAGCAAACAATGTCACACAAACACGCTGCAGTATGTTACACTTTACAGATCCCTCCCCTGACCCCGTGCCCCCTACCATCAATGCTTCGAGTTCCTTCTTAGAACATGTCTGGGAAACATTGTCTACAGCCTATAAAGACACATTTTATTGGGTAATGTTTGATTTAGATAAATAATACATTTTATATATATGCAATTATGAAGAAAATAAAATGAATGCCTGCCACGCAGCCTGAGACCACTGTCTGACAGCTCATTTGAAGCCTGCTTTGTGCTCCTGCATCTCTCCTCCCACCTGTCTGGAGAGGACCCCAACTAGGCTCCTGTCCCCATGCCTACATTCCACTGTTCCCCTGATGGCCCCCAGTGGCCTCTGCCTCTACAAGTCCAAGTCAGTTTCTCTATCCCAATGCTGTTATCTCTCAGCAGCGTTTCAGACTGCCGGCCACTCCCTCTTTCTCTAGCTCCTTGCTTTGGGACACCAGATTCATCTGGTTTTCCTGCTGCGCCCCCCCCCCCAACCCCCAGATTTTTATCCCACTGATGTCTACTGAACTTTGACGTGTACATGATGGAATTCTCCAGGGCCTGGCTTTCGGATCGCTTCTCTTCTTACCTACATCCCTGCCTTGGTTTCATGCTGCCTTCTCTGCTGATGATCTCAGGCTTATTTCAGGTGTCCTGACTCATTCCCAGAGCACCAGACTTGGATGTGCCATGTAATCTTAACTTTATATGCACAGACCACAACCCCCAATTTTCACTCCCCAAATCTGCTTCCCCTCCATCTCTGTAAGAGACAAATGTCCTTCCAGTTGCTCAGGCCGCATGCCTTTGAGTCCCCTGATTTGTTCTCCCTCACCCAAATCTGGCTTTCAGCCCATCACCCTTTCTCCCTCTCAGCCATTCCATCCAGCACAACCTGCCTTATGTGTAAACCTTTGTCATCTCATGACTTTTGCACTTGACCCTAACCAGTGTCCTGCATGCCCTGTCCATTCTCTGTATAGCAGTCCGAGTGGTCATTCATTCATCCAGCAGATACTAAATATCTGCCGTGTGTCAGGCATTATTTTAGGTGTTGTCATGTCGATAAACACAACACAGTTATTTCTCCACAAATCCCAGGTAGTTTTCACCCACGGTCCTCCAGTGATTGCATCCTGCTCAGAGGAAAATCCGGACTCCTTCCTTGGTCTAGCAGGCCCCATAGCTGGGCTTCCAGCTCATGCCTCATCACTCTCATTGCCCGGCATATGGGTTCCAGGCCCCAGTCTCATCCGTCCTCAAACCTGCCAGGCACACTCTCATCTCACCTGCTATTCCCTTGACCTGGGGGATGTCTGCAAGCTTGCCTCCTCAGTTAATGAAATACTCGCCTTCAGAAAAGCTTTCCCTGACCACCCATTTACACTCTGCTCACTCCATTTACCTGCTTTCTTTTTTCTGCACTCCACTCTTTGTGATATATTTCCCTGCTTAATGTGTCTGTTGTACGCCTGCCCTTCTAATTTGTAGACTCATTCAAGCGAGGACCTGTTTATTTGCCCAGGGCCTGGAATATAGTGGCCACACTCTTGATGGGATACATCTGCTAAATTTAGAATCTGATGAATCAGAATTCAGATGGTACTTCTAGGTCTGTGCATCAACTGAGAAGACTCTTCTTGTTTTCTGTAAACTGTTGCCCGCTCCTCAGTGCAGGCTGGAGGTCTTCATGCTGCTTGGACATTTTGCTGCTCCCAAATCCCTGGTATTTATCCTGGCTGCGTTTTCTTATGGCGGAACTGGAGCTTGTCTCTGCTTCCTCCTCAACACCCAGCAAGTCACAGTTGTCCCTCACTTACTGCTGAACTGAATCACTTATTTATTGTTGCCAGCACTTGACAAAACTGCTCCCTGCCCTCCGGGCTCTGCCTCCTCTGGGCCACACTGACTTTGGAATCTTGAATGTGAGCACGTCACTCCTATGTTCAAACCCCTGGGAACTGCCACAGTTTACCCAATAAAGAACCAACTCCCCAGGCTGGCCTTGCAGGCCTGTGGGCTGTGGCCGGCGCTGTGCCCAGTGTGCCCTGGTGACCTCTGCTGCCACCAAATGGATCTTTTCTCCATTTCTCCAAACACACTCCATGCTTTCCTACAATTATGTATTTTTTTCTTATGCTGTTTTCTACTCTTAGATTTCCTACCCCGCTACAAAATTGCTCATTTTTAAGATCTTGCTTCAATCTCCCCTCCTAGCAGAAGCTTTCCCTTGATTTCCCAATAGACAGGTATCTCCCTGCACTGGGTTCCCCCATGGGGAGTGTCTCACTGTGCACTCGTTATTAACCCTCTCGCCTTGGCCTCCCTACTGAATGACAAGCTCCCCAGGAGTGAGGACTGTGTCACATGTATCTTGGTATCCTGAGAACACTTGCCCCGGCATCTGCCACTGCAGACACTTCTCCGAACAGTGAATGAGTGACCCTGGGAACAACCTGAGTGGAGAAGGTCTGTGTTTTGCTGCTTCCAGAATGGCATTAGGCTCAATGGATGCATCCATGGAATGTAAGTGGAAAGCTGAAAGAGACGAGGTTCACCAGGACAGGAGTTTCTGTTTTTTGTTGATTCTCCTAAGTGCACTCTAAGTGCAAGAAGAGTGCTCAGTAACAGAACTCAGTAACTACAAAAACCGCTGCATGTGGTTTGGAGAATATCTTACATTTCTAATATCCTTGTTATACAAAGGAGCAAACCGTGGACTGGGGAGTTAGGCATGCAGCCCATCTTCTCCTTGCTGGCCTCTGCTGCCACCAACAGGGTCACACCTGGGCGGAGAATGCCTGGTCACCATTTCCAAGGTGATTCTCACAGTGTTACTATTCTACCAATATCTGCGGACTTCCTTCTTAAGAAGAAACCTAACTTTTTAGCTCTTCTAAAGGAAGAATAAAAGTCTCCAAATTCCAAAGGTCTCAGAGACTCCGCAATAGGAGGTAACATTTATGTTCCCACTTGGGGGCTCCTTCCACACATGTGGTACATCATCCTGCAAATGCCTGAATTCATCTGAACCCTTGGTTTGGCTGGGCCTCGCTCAGGCATTTTGCTTAAACCTTGTGTCTGCTTGAAAAGACACAGTGTTTCTGAGAACCTCTCCAACGGCAGAAACAATTCACAGTACAATCATTCAGACACAATTTCTACAGGGAGTTTTCTTGGCAATACTGCTGTCTGTCTTTACTGACAGGTTTCAGTTGCAAGCTAGGACAATTTTTGATGAGGTGTCTCACAGGAATTTTGCAAGCATTCTCCATCCTTTTGTTGCAAGCAAGTAAAATGTGTTTTTCTTAAAAATATATGTTCAGGTCATGCTGTGACATCTTTGGGAAAAATGGTTGAAAAGTCACAAATTGTTATTTTAATCTTTATCCCAGAAGAGATTAAAAATATCACTATAACATTAATGAATGTTAAGGAGGCTTTAAGCTTCTAATGAGAAATTTGACTGTTAGTCACAGACCCAAATAAAATGCATTATATGTATATATACACACACTATGTATGTGCAAATATGTTGAAATATATGATCTATAAGTACATGTGCATGATTTTTTAAAATTCTGGTTAATTATTTTCAAGTAATTTCTAAACACTTTTTACTCAGAAGACATTTCTTGAGCTTCTATTATGTGACAAGTATTTATGTTTGTGTGTGGGATTTTTCCACCTAGACAAAAACCTATTTCTAGTTTAAGGTGAGAATATGCAAAAAGGTATAGCAGAATTAAATCCCTGCAGTGGAGAAACATTTAGTTTGAGGAGGCAAATTGAAAAAGTCAAGTCTTTTAAGAGTGATCCTTGTATTTTTCACACTATAATGGAGCATCTCTTGTGTACCAGACTCTCTCCTGAGAACTGGGCTCCCATGGTGAAACAGTTTTGTAGCTGAATTCATTGTCTTCACAGAGCTTACAGGGAGGTCCTCAAATTCACGCGGCTTCCTGAGAAGTTACTCAGTTTGGTCATTAAAAAGAACATCATTCTTGTTGGATTTAAAAATCATTATGATATTCTTCCATTAAACTTCATTTTCTCCAAATCTACTTCTCCTGTCATTGATCTATGCACCTTGGGTCTGAGGCACTGGGTCTTCTTGAGAACCTGCCACCATAGGACCTGGGAACATGGTCCATCATGACTGGAAGCTTTGCCACACATTTTCTTCTTCCCAGGGACCCAGAGACTCTAGTGAAGCAGGAAGCACTTTTTAATGTAAATAGTCCATATGGACTTCAGTGAACAGCTGTGTCAAGGGACATTCTATAGCTAGAGTTGCCATCTGCTCAGGCTCCCAGGACCAGGGGATGTGGGTAACCTGGCAGGGCTCACATCATTAGCAGGTAGTTAAGGCAGGAGCTGGAGATCGTGCTGGACACTGGGCCTCAGCCTGCTTGCCTGTCATGTGCTGTGGAATAGTAATATCTTAGCCCTTGAAGTGGGGTGGGCTGTGGGTGGGAGGGCAGGCAGGAAGTCGGGAGGCTGCTCTGGGTTAAGAGGCATTTCTCTGTAGGCTGTTTTTTAATTTCTTGGAGAAAGCATTGAATGACCATTTTTGCTATATAGAGAGAGCTGAGGGTTATGGCAAGGGAAAGAAAACAAATCTAAACCCAGATTGTATCTGTAGATGTGGGAGTGATGGGGAAGAGTAGGAATGGGGTATAGGAAGTACCACAGTCAAAGACAGGAAAACGTCATTCTGGGGTCCTGACCCTTCCCTTTCTCAAGAGCTCAGTTGTCCCTGCTGAATGATGTAGTTGATGCACTATTTTTACAAAAACATTAAATTTTGTGGTAGGAATATTTTTTCTTACTTGGTAGACCTCTAGCCTTTGAACTTTCATTTTAAAGGCAAAAGACAGTGAATGGTTTTGGTTTTATATTTAGCACTTCTTGGTATGAATTTGCAAATGGCTTTTGAGGGATCCAGATATTTTATTTTTCAAATCTATTTTTTCAAAGTGCTATTAGCAGGTGGAACTCATGACTTCAGGCATTTTTCAGGCAATGAGCTCAGTGAGATTTGAGCTAAGCCATTTATAGGTTCATACAGTGCTGTCTGGGGAAGGGACCTCAGCCATATCCCACTTAACCCCTCACGTTCTGCAAGATGACACAGCTGTGGCCCACGGCCACAGACTTTGCATCTGTTACACCTGGGACAGAAAGCTAACTCTGGGCTCCTGGCCTAATGCTCTGTAGCACCATTTTCCAGCTCAGTTTAGGGCAGGGCAGGCAGCTGGCACATGATTGAGGCCTAGGCAGGTGTGGGTTTCAGTGTTCGGGAGTGGGCAAGGCCCGCTGTCAACCAGCAGCTTGTGCTGGTTACTACTTAGTTTCAAGCTGGTCATGACCTGTGGGAACTTGACCCTGCATTGCTAGTTCTTATGATTTTTCTAAGAAATGAAAAGACTGGCTGATTTTAAGATTTTTCTTTTACTCATTCAATCTAATGATTTTACAGTATGCCATCGGGAAAGCCAGGCATAACAGTAAGTCTTCAATTTGCAACCTCTGCTCTAGAAAAAAAATGTGCTTTGAGGGTTTCTGGGGTAGAAATCAAGGACCATGATTACGGCTTCAAATAACTAAACTCTGAAACATGGCAGGGGGACTTGCTCTGAACCCAGAACTAAAACTAGTGAGTAGAGAATTTTGACTCTGGGTTTGACTTCGTACTGTAAGTGTTTTCTGTTATTCAGAATTGTTGAAAAGGGGTGAGGCATTAGCCAATAAGCAGAGGCCGCTGGGCACTTTGTTGCGATGCTGGATGTAGGCGTGGGGTCAGGCACTTCACATGACCTCCTGGGTGATAAGCTCCGGGATGTTCTCTAAGCCTGCTTTCAGTCATCCTGAGAGCCTCCCACCACCTCAGCCTGCCGTGGGAAGTGGGCCACAAGCTGCCCGGCAGATCCCATGGGATAAGGTGCACATCTGTAGTTTGCTCTCGCTCTTTCTTTTCCTAAAACAGCCCCATCAGCTTGATTCCTTCTTCTGCTGATGGATTACTTCTTGTCTTCTGCCACAATTGCTGTTTTCTCTTGTCCATAAAGCCCTGTGCAAGCCTTCTTCACCTTCTACATCCCCACCCCAGCACTAGGGAAGTTCTTCTCTTGTCTTGATTTTTACTACACTACCTTAAAAATGTTATTTTTTAAATCCAACATATAAGTATCATTATCTCGAGCAAGGGTCTGCAAACTCTGGCTGGCTTGCCTTCTGTCTTTCTAGTTTTATTAGAACACAGTCCCACCCACATTTACACATTATCTTTGCCTGCCTTCAAGCTACAGTGGTGGAGCAGAATAGTTAAGACCACGACCACAGGCCTGCAAAAGACTTTTCTTAGAGGGCCGGTCAGTAATACTTTAGGTTTTGTAGATCTATATGATTATTTCAGATAGATAATTTGAAAACAAATACATATATATTGGATAAAATAGCAACCACCTATTATGCAGTCTCCAGATGTCCAAACCATTGGCATCTTAATGTATTACCTTTATAAAAAAATATGAAATTGAAATGACACCAGAAGTACTATTTTGTGTCCATTTAACATGTGTCAGATACATTTTCTTGTTATACAATTTTTGGTATTTTGTACATACATGCTATTTTAATTGGGTCTTATTATGTTTATTATTAAAATAGGCCATGTATATATACATATGATCTATTATGTATCGATTTTTTATTGTGGCACTTTGCTGTATGTTTTACATATAAAATTTTATTTAATCCTTTTAAGCTTATGCGGGAAGTATTAATAACTTGATTTTACAGATGGGAACACTGAGATCTGAAGTATTTCTGTGACTTGACTAAGCTCTCTGATAATCAACCCTGCGTTTTCAGCCATTCACCTATTACTGCGCGTGAAGTTAAATTTACCTTTCGTTTTTTGGGGGGGATTTTGCAGGGAGGTAGGTATTAGAAATATTGCATTGAGGAATATCAATTTACACAAATCATTGGCTGCATTCCTCATTGTTTCCATAGAAATGATACCAAAGAGCAGAACTGATGAATCCTGAAGTTACATTGAGGTTTCCTCAAGCACCCTGGAGAGCTGCTTTCTGAAAAGCTGTGGCAGTCTGTGAGGGCGCCCATCTCCAGTGTTCCAGTGCTGAGTACTAGGACTCGGACATAACCATTCAGTTTTTTTCCTTTGTTAAGGGAGGAGGGACACTGGAGGCTGCCTCTCTGCAGGGAGGTATGGCCAGGAGATTCCTTTGAGAGTGACTTCTGGGGAAGATGAATTCTGGATAAAAAGGACAGTCTCATTTGGCACAGATCTTTGCCCTTTGCCTATCTATTTCTTCTAGCTGCAGGCTAAGAATGGCAAGCAACTGGGTTGGTGGCCTGGTGACCTGGGTCCCTGCAGGCACATCAGAGGCTCAGTGAAGGCTCTGTTACTAGGGTCCTGATAGGCAGGCGGGTGCCATCCTACCAGCTCTGTTTTTCCCACTGCCCGTGGTGGGACAAAGCAACAGTGAAGCTGTGTTTCTGCAAATTCTCTGTATCTGTATTTTCCCAACACATCCTCCCCAGAAAAGGTCCTGTTGTTTCTCTTCTCAGTTGGTAGGAAGTCTTTGTATATTATACATATCAACTGTATCATATTTGATGTGGTTATTAATTTTGTTTGTGATAACCTACTGGTTAAGGTGGATCTTCAGATGTCTCCATCAAAAGGCAGAGTTTGTCTTCCTAACTGGGAATAGGGACAGATTCCTTTGCCCCAATAACCTTTCATGTCATTGTTTTATCATCCACTGAGTCCTTCCCTGAATTCATTATTACACTGGGGATTGCTTATTGGTGACTTTGCAATGTTGTGTTCCTTCTACATTCGTTAGCTATCATTCTTCTGTGACAAAGCTTTCCCTTTTTTCTGCTCTCTTCTTTTGGGAGGAGAGGAATCACTGTGTTCTCATAGATTTTTGTTTACTCAGTATGATACAAGCAGTTACAGTCATTATTCTTTTTGCTGCCCAGTTTTTACCCAGTTTTGGCTGGTGGGAGCCTTTTATGTTCTAATACAAGAAATTGGAAGTTTATACTTCTTTGTAATTTTCTACTCTTCTTCCCTCCTCCTTCCTTTCTTCCCATCCCTCCACTGCTTCCCCCCCTCCCTGCCTCCTTCCTGCCTTCTGTCCTTTCTTTCTCTTTAGTTGGGAGTGGGAGATACTTGTAACATTGGGTAAAACAAGAGCAATATTAGGTAATAATCATAAAAAGTGGTCTTCTTATCTTGCTCTTGTCTTTAATTAAGCTGAATTTAATTTTTCACTATGAAATGATACAAGCCTTTTCAGTTTTTTAAAAAAATAAGTCAGTATTACTCTATTCCTGGTTTAGAATGTGTTTTAATCATGTTGTAAACATTGAATCTGGGGGGGTTTACTCAAGTTAACCAGTGTATTTGCTCCTTTGATCTAATGAAATGATCAATTGCATTAATGGGTTTCCTAGCATTGCCTTCAGATACACCCAACCTGAATATTGTTTATTGTTTTTTTAGTTCTGTGCTGATTCAGTATGCTTAGTTATACACACACACACACACACACACACACACACACACACATACACATGTATGTATATGTAGTTACATATATACATGAAACAAGTATCTTTATAAATGAATGAGTGAGATGAGTCTATATTTTCATTACACTATGTATTTGATATTACAAAAAAGAGAATTGGGAAGTGGTTGTTTTAGTCCTGAAAGATACGTATGAGGTCAGGGATATCATTCTTTGAAAGCCAGAAAACCTTTATCTGTAAAATTTCCTTGGGCTTTATACCTTTTTTCAGGGCCAATCTGGTAAATTAATGCATTAATTTCATGGTTATTGGCCTACATAGAGTTTCTACTTCTACTTGAGACAATTTTCCAAGAAAATTATCTATTTGGTTAAATCCAACTTGTTTACCATTATTCTTTTGTAAAACTTAAGTTGCTTCCTAACTTGTGGTCTTACTTTCGTTTTTTTAAAATTTTATAATTTACTCTCCCCTCTTCCCTCTTTTCCTCTATCCCTCTCCTCATCCCTCCCTTTTAAAATTATTTTATTATTTTATTATTTTTTTGTTTTTGTATCATTAATCTACAATTACATGAGGAACATTATGTTTACTAGACTTCTCCCATCACCAAGGCCCCACAACATACCCCATTACAGTCACTGTCCATCAGCACATCAGCATAGTAAGAAGCTGTAGAATCACTACTTGTCCTCTCTGTGTTGCACAGCCCTCTCCTATCCCCCACCACCACATTATGTCTCATAATAGTAATATCCCTTTTTTTTCCCCCCTATCCCTCCCTTCCCACCCTTCCTCCCCAGTCCCTTTTCCTTTGGTAACTCTTCGTCCATTTTTGGGTTCTGTGAGTCTGCTGCTGTTTTGGTCCTTCAGTTTTTTTTTCATTTGTTCTTATATCCACAGATGAGTGAAATCATTTGATACTTGTCTTTCTCTGCCTGGCTTATTTCACTGAGCATAATACCCTCTAGCTCCATCCATGTTGTTGCAAATGGTAGGATTTGTTTTCTTCTTATGGCTGAATAATATTCCATTGTGTATATGTATCACATCTTTATCCATCATTTACTCATGGACACTTAGGTTGCTTCCATTTTTTGGCTATTGTGAATAGTGATGTGATAAACATAGGGGTGCATATTGTCTTTTTCAACTGGGCTCCTGCATTCTTAAGGTAAATTCCTAGAAGTGGAATTCCTGGGTCAAATGGTATTTCTATATATAGTTTTTTGAGAAACCTCCATACTGCTTCCCACAATGGTTGAACTAATTTATTACATTCCCACCAGCAGTATAGGAGGGTTCCCCTTTCTCCACAACCTCGCCAACATTTGTTGTTGTTTGTCTTTTGGATGGTGGTGGTCCTTCATCCCTCCCTTTTAAAAATAAGATTGGTTAGAAATTTTTCTATTTTATTTTATTTTTTTAACCTGGAAACTAATACTGCTATTTATTTATTTTATGTAATCACTTTCTTATATCTAATGTTTTCATCAGTGAGTCTATTTTTAATAATGCATTCTTTGTATGTATCTCTTTTGCTTTTTACTTTATGCTGTCTTGGATGAAAAGCTGATTTATTTCTTTCCATCTTATGTTAGTAATTCTAAGCTAGTGATCCCTTCCTGCTGAGCCCAGATTTGGCCTAAAAATTCTTCTCAACACAGCCATACATTGTCACACATAGAATAGAAGGTACTGCTGTTTCCACCTTTGGAAAACATAATTGGCTGCAAGACTTCTCTGATATGTTCAAATTTACCCAAATTATGGTCTTTTATAGCCCAGGTTTCTCATTCTTAAATTTTAAGAATCATTTTATTCTTAAGCATGAAAGGCATGAGTTTCTCATTCATAGATATGGGGTAAAATTTGTGTTTAAGCACTTTTCAAGTGGTGTATTTTCTGAGTTTTTCAATACATGGGGGATATTTTTCTCTACTTTCATAGTGTTTTGACTATAACTATCATTTCTCTAATAACTTTTTCTTCAACACTTTTGAGATATTTTATGATCCTCCACCTTTGGAAATCATAGAGAAGTCTGAAGACAGCCTAAATTTAAATTCTTTGTAGATAATCTTGGTTTTTTTTTTTTTCAGCTTAGATACTTTTCAGAGTTAAAAAAAAAAAAAGGAATTAGAGCATTTGGCCAAAATATCTAGGTATATAGGTTTTTGTTCCTGTTGTTTTTAACTGGAATTTATTGGAAACATAACCAACTCTTCTAATTTGCACATATAGCAAAGGAAAATCTTCCTCTGTTATATTTGTGCATATTGGCTCTGCTCCTTTGTCATTGTATTTATCTCAGGACTTTTGCTGTAGGCTGCTTTTAATCTATCAACACCTTTCTCCTTTTCCATAATCATAGAATCTGACTTACATTTGGAATGACCCTACTTTAAAAGCTCTATTTCCTAGTCTTTCAGGTAGAGGTATTCATATGACATACTTGAGTCCAATGACTTATATTTGGAAGTCACTGGGTAGGACTTAAGGAAAATCTTTTTAAGGGGATCTGACTCATTGGGTATTCTGAATTTGCCTTTATTCTTCCTCTGTAGTCAATCTGGAATGTGGTCATGATGGCTGGAGTGCCAACAGCCATATTGTAAGCTGAGGAAGAAAGCCACACTAGAGATGATGGAACAAGGGCTAAAAAAAAGTCTGGGTCTTGGTAGGGAAGTTGCTCTACCAGTCCAGATCTGTCATCTCTGGACTTCTTGTCATAGGAGAGAAAAATAAACTTGTCTCCTGGCTGAGCTGCCATTAGTAGCTTGTTTTGTTTTGGTCAGCATCTTTGAACAAAATCCCTCTCTGATAAACAAATGCTTGTTTCTTTAAGGTAAACTTTATGTTTAGATCATGTTTTCATGTATTGCTTTTTCCTTTGACCCTTTCTTTAGTATTCTTAGAGCGTATTTTATTTTTCACATCTCTACTTTGAATTTTCTCTCCAAGGCAGACTTTATGTCTATTATTTCCTTTTAATTTCTTTAATATAGCCCCCAGTTAGAGCCATATTTTTTAAATTTCAGCTTGCATTTCATCTGGTTTCTTTTGGTCTCTGAATGTAAGATTCATCTGAAATTTTCTTAGTTCTTTCTCACCTCATTTCCTATCTGGTTTCACAAGGGCTTTTATGCATTTATGACATCTATTTGGAATGCAAAAGAGATGCAGTTTAGACTTTTATAGTGTTTGCTGAAGATCCTCTCAAAGTATGCTTTCCCCTGAATCTTTAGTGGTACCACCTTATCTGCTTGCTGTACATTTTTTCCCCAATTTATTCACCTTTGTATAGTAAAAACATCCAGGCTGTTATTTACCACACACCTAGGGGCACATATTCCTGTCTGTTCTCATGGGTTCTATGGGGGCTCTGACAGAATCAGAGGGATCCCAATATTAACTAGAGGCACAATCAGATACCTATGTCCAGACAGAGTTTAGTGCCTCCTTGCCATTTATCTAACTGGCGCTTATTTTGAATATGTAGTTTCCCAAATTTGTTGTGTGTGGTTCTCTGATCAGTGAATGGGAACTGATACCTGGATAACCTGGTAAGAGATGAACTTGCAGAATCCTCCTCTGCATTCCCAAGGTGGCACTGATTGCAGTCTTAGGGAGAGGGCTCCACTGCCTGATGCCTGCTTCCACAGCTGGGTTGAAATATAAGGAGGCACTCTCACCTCCCAACAGATGTAGGGAGAGACCATTCAGGAAGAACAGCAGGTGAAGAAAGATCACCTGAGTGGGAAATTCCTCTGTAATGGAGGAGGAGTAAGGTGCCTTTTCTGGCCAGGTGCTGCTCATGTCATTTCTAAAATAGGGTGGTGTGCTCCAGATGGAAGCCTCTGCCCCCTGTTTTCTTCCAAGTTACCCCCTGAACAGATCACGGTTTTTCACTCTACCTCCACTGCCCTGTAGCTAAGAGAGATTTCTTGCAGGGAACTGAAAATACTGATCAACATTTTCAATTCCCAGAGCTGTGCTCTTGGGAGCATTACCATCACTCTCACTGTGATGTCATTATCACCTCTGCTTTGTGGTGGCCAAATCTAGCACAGAATTTTCCAGGCCCAACTTTGATCCCACTGAGATTTCAAGGTATCTCATTAGAAAAATCCTTTTATCATTTCAAGTTTAATACGCCTAAAGCCAAACTTATGACTGCTGGTAATGACACTGTAATTCTCCTAGCCCTTAAAGCTTGTGGTTAAGCAACTAGACCCATGTCCAAGTTAACATATTGGAGTTAAACAACTGGACACCAGACTTTTAGGAAGATTAAAGATGGCAGCATGAGAGGTGAGACAGAGGTCTGCTCAAAAAACCACATATAATATGAAAATATAGTTAGTACAACTAATCCTGAAAGAAATAGGAAAGAAGGCTCTGCTAGACTGCATATACCTGGAGAAAAGAATAGACCTCATGGAACAGGGTAACATACCAAATACCACAGCTGTGACCCAGGGGGACCCAAGCCCTTCCCCATCCCAGCTCAATGGTGGAAGGGAGTAGAGGCCTGCGACTACTAAACACCTAGCTCTGGTTATCTGCCCTGGGAGCACAAACCTACATTGCATGGTGTTCTGGTGATTAGGGTGGGGTGGAAATCTAAGACAGGCAGAGAACTTGGAGAGACTGAGATTCCAGATGCTCGTGGAAAGCAGGGATCCATATCTAGCTGCTCTGGGACAAAAGAAAGGTGGGCAGTCTCAGAGACTTCCTAATGGCAAGAGGGCTGCTAAAGGGGTAAGGATTGCACAGAGCTTGCTGCTCAGGAGAAAGGACAGGTACACAAAATTGTCCAGGTGCACTCTGCCTGGCAGGTTGGGAACTTTCATGATCTTCAGGTGCTCCAGCTGCCTGGCTGGCTACACAGCTCCAAGGCACCCCTCCATGATATGCAGCCTGCTGTGCCTTCCTCCCAGCCAGCCCTCACCTGGCTCTCAAACCAGCAAACCTTACCCTGGTGTCAGACCAGCTTGAGAGAAGCCCTGTCTATAGCAGCCACAAACGCAAAGCATAGAGGCTTATACCTGTGTGCTTGGCCCACTTGTTCTGGCAGTGGAGCAGGCATAGCAGCTGGGAAGCAGGAAACAGCTCTTTCCTCCCCCCAGGCAACAACACCACTCCCCTGCAACCCCTGACATTGCTCCAGGGTCTAAGCAGCTCCAGAGAGTAGAGCTTCTGGGCACAAGAGGGTGCCACATACAAATATGAAACGTCAGAGGAACATGGTTCAAAGCAAAGTCATACATACACCAGAGTCAAATGAAACCAATCTAATCAATCTTCCTGAAAGAGATTTCAAAATAAAAATCATAAACATGCTCATGGAGATACAGAAAAATATTCAAGAACTCAGGAATGAATTCCGGTTGGAGATCCAATCATTATGGGACACAGTATCAGATATGAAACATACAATGGAAGATTTTAAAAGCAGATTAGATGTGGTGGAGGAGACGATAAATGAAACAGAAATTAGAGAAGAGGAATACAAAGAAGCTGAGGCACAGAGAGAGAAAAGGATCTCTATGAATGAAATAATACTGAGAGAACTGTGTGACCAATCCAAATGGAATAATGTTCATATTATAGGGGTATCAGAAGAAGAGAGAGAAAAAAGGATAGAAAGTGTCTTTGAGGAGGTAATTGCTGAAAACTTCCCCAATCTGGGGGAAGGAGATAGTCTCTTAGGCCATGGAGGTGCACAGATCTCCCAACACAAGGGACCCAAGGAGGACAAGACCAAGACATATAATTAAAATGGCAAAGATCAAGGATAAAGACAGACTATTAAAAGCAGTCACAGAGGGAAGGGAGATAAGATGACATACAAAGGAAAGCCCATCAGGCTATCATCAGACTTCTCAGCAGAAACCTTACAGGCCAGAAGGGAGTGGCATGATATATTTAATGCTGTGAAGCAGAAGGGCCTCAAACAAAGAATACTTTGTCCAGCAAAATTATCTTTTAAATTTGAAGGAGGGATTAAGCAGTTTCCAGATAAGCAAAAGCTGAGAGAATTTACTCCCACAAAACATCTCTACAGTGTATTTTAGAGGGACTGCTATAGATGGACGTGTTCCTAAGGTTTAATAGCTGTCACCAGAGGTGATAAAACCACAGTAAAGAAAGTAGAACAGTTAATTACTAAACAAATGCAAAATTAAATCAACTACCCAGAAAGTCAATCAAAGGATAGACAGAGTACAGAATATGATACCTAATATATAGAGAAGAGAGGAGGAAGAAAAAGGTGGAGAAAAGGAGAACCTTTAGATTGTGTTTGTAATAGTATACTAAATGAGTTAGGTTAAACTCTTAGAGAGTAAGGAAGTTAACCTTGAACCTTTGGTAACCATGAATCTAAAGCCTGCAATGGCAATAAGTACATACCTATTGATAATCACCCTAAATGTAAATGGTCTGAATGCACCAATCAAAAGACATAGAGTCACTGAGTGGATAAAAAAACAAGACCCATCTATATGCTGCCTACAAGAGACTCACTTTAAACCCAAAGACATAGACAGACTAAAAGTGAAAGGATGGAAAAGATATTTCATACAACTATAGGGAGAAAAAAAAGCAGGAGTTGCAGTATTTGCATCAGACAAAGTACACTTCAAAACAAAGAAAGTCACAAGAGACAAAGAAGGACATTACATAATGATAAAGGGGTCAATCCAACAAGAAAACATAACCACTATAAATATCTATGTACCTAACACAGGAGAGCCTACATATGTGAAACAAATACTAACAATTAAAAAGAGAAATAGAATGCAGTGCAATCATTCTGGAAGACTTCAACACTCCACTCACTCCAAAGGAAAGATCAACCAGACAGAAAATAAATAAGGAGATAGAGGCACTGAACAACATATTAGAACTCATGGATCTAACAAACATCTACAGAACTCTACACTGAAAGCAGTAGAATACAAAATCTTCTCAAGTGCACATGGAACATTTTCAAGAATAAATCATATACTAGGCCGCAAAAAGAGCCTCAGTAAATTCAAAAAGATTGAAATTGTACCAATCAGTTTCTCAGACCACAAAGGTATGAAACTAGAAATAAATTACACATAGAAAATGAAAAATCCCACAAACACATGGAGGCTTCACAACATGCTCCTAAATAACCAATAGATCAATGACCAAATAAAATTAGATATCAAGCAATATATGGAGACAAATGACAACAATAACTCAACACCGCAAAAATCTGTGGGACGCAGCCAAGGCTGTGCTAAGAGGAAAGTATATTGCAATACAGGCCTACATCAGGAAAGAAGAACAATCTCATATGAATAGTCTAAATTCACAATTAACAACGCTAGAAAAAGAAGAACAAATGAGGCCCAAAGTCAGTAGAAGGAGGAATATAATAAAGATCAGAGCAGAAATAAATAAAATCAAGAAGAAAAAAACAATAGAAAGAATCAATGAAAACAAGAGCTGGTCCTTGAAGAAAACAAACAAAATAGATAAACCCTTAGCCAGACTTATCAAGAAAAAAAGAGAGTCTACACACATAATCAGAATCAGAAATGAGAAAGGAAAAATCACTATGGACACCACAGAAATACAAAGAATTATTAGAGAATACTATAAGAAATTATATGCTAATGAACTGGATAACCTAGAAGAAATGGACAACGTTCTAGAAAAATACAACCTTCCAAAGCTGACCCAGAAAGAAACAGAAAATCTGAACAGACCAATTACCAGCAATGAAATTGAATTGGTAATCAAAAAACTACCCAAGAACAAAACTTGTGGACCAAATGGCTTCACCACTAAATTTTATCAAACATTTAGTGAAGACCTAATACCCATCCTCCTCAGTTTTCCAAAAAGTAGAAGAGGGAACACTTCCAAACTCATTCTATGAGAGCAGCATTACTCTAATACCAAAACCAGGCAAAGACACCACAAAAAAGAAAATATCCCTGATGAACGTAGATGCAAAAATAGTCAACAAAATATTAGCAAACCGAATTCAAAAATATATAAAAAATATCATCCACCATGATCAAGAAGGATTTATTCCAGGGATGCAAGGATGGTACAATATTCAAAAATCCATCAACATCATCCACCACACGCACAAAAATAAGGACAAAAGCCACATGATCATCTCCGTAGATGCTGAAAAAGAATTTGACAAAATTCAACATCCATTCATGATAACAACTCTCAACAAAATAGGTATTGAGGGCAAGTACCTCAATATAATAAAGGCCATATATGACAAACCCACAGCCATTATCATACTTAACAGTGAAAAGCTGAAAGCTTTTCCTTTAATATTGGGAACAAGACAAGGATGCCCACTTTCTCCACTTTTATTCAACATAGTTCTGGAGGTCCTCCCCACAGCAATTAGATAACACAAAGAAATAAAGGGCATCTAGATTGGTAAGGAAAAAGTTTAACTGTCACTGTATGCAGATGACATGATATGTTACATAATAAAACCCCAAAGAATCCACTCCAAAACTTCTAGATCTAATATCTGAATTCAGCAAAGTTGCAGGATACATAATTAATACACAGAAATCTGTTGCATTTCTATACACTAACAATGAACTAGCAGAAAGAGAAATCAGAAAACCAATTCCATTCACAATTGCATCAAAAACAATAAAATACCTAGGAATCAATTTAACAAAAGAAGTGAAAGACTTGTACTCTGGAAACTATAAGACACTCATGAGAGATATTTAAGAAAATACCAATAAATGGAAACACATCCCATACTCATGGATAGAAAGAATTAATATTGTGAAAGTGGCCATCCTGCCTAAAGCAGTCTACAGATTCAATGCAATCCCTATCAAAATACAAATAGCATTCCTCAACAAACCAGAGAAAATAGTTATAAAATTCATGTGGATCCACAAAAGACCCTGAATAGCCAAAGCAGTCCTGAGAAGGAAGAATAAAGCTGGAGGATTATGCTCTCCAACTTCAAGCTCTATTACACAGCCACAAAGTAATCAAGACAATTTGGTACTGGCACAAGAACAGAAAAATAGAGAAATGGAACAGACTAGACAGCCTAGATATAAACCCATATGTGGTCAATTAATGTGTGATAAAGGAGAGCCATGGGTATACAATGGGGAAATGACAGCCTGTTCAACAACTGGTGTTGGCAAAACTGGACAGCTACATGTGAGAGAATGAAACTGGATTATTGTTTAACCTCATACACAAAAGTAAATGTGAACTGTATCAAACACCTGAATGTAAGTCATGAAACCATAAAACTCTTAGAAGACAACATAGGCAACAAGAAATGTCCTGAATATAAATAAAGCAACTTCTTCCTGAATGTATCTGCTTGAGCGAGGGAAACAAAAGCAAAAATGAACTCATGGGACTACATCAAACTAAAAAGTTTCTGTATGGCATATGACACCATCAACAGAAAAAAAAGGCATCCTACAGTATGGGAGAATATATTTGTAAATGACATATATGACAAGGGGTTAACATCCAAAAATATATAAAGAACTCACACATCTCAACACCCAAAAAGCAAATAACCCAATTAAAAAGTGGGTGAAGGATATGAAGAGACAATTTTCCAAAGAAGAAATTCAGATGGACAACAGACACATGAAAAGTTGCTCCACATCACTAATCATCAGGTAAATTCAAATTAAACCATGATGAGATATCACCTCACACCAGTAATGATGGCCAGCATTGAAAAGACTAAAAATAACAAATGCTGGCGAGGATATGGAGAAAGGGGAACCCTCCTACACTGCTGGTGGGTTCAATCATTGTGGAAAGCAGTATGGAGCTAAAATGGAATACCATTTGACCCAGGAATTTCACTCCTAGGAATTTACCCGAAGAAAACAAATTCTCAGATTCAAAAAAAACATATGCACCCCTATGTTTATCGCAATGCTTTTTACAATAGCCAAGATATGGAAGCAACCTAAGTGTCCATCAGTAGATGGATGGATAAAGAAGATGTAGTACATATACACAATGGAATACTATTCAGCCATAAGAAACAAACAAATCCTACCATTTGCAACAGCATGTATGGAGC
The DNA here is from genome assembly GCF_040802235.1 of Manis javanica. Lineage (NCBI taxonomy): Eukaryota > Metazoa > Chordata > Mammalia > Pholidota > Manidae > Manis > Manis javanica. The sequence goes on from NC_133161.1 coordinate 96,801,994, forward strand.
TGGAGGATATTATGCTCATTGAAATAAGCCAGATGGAGAAAGACAAGTGTCAAATGATTTCTCCCATTTGTGGAGTCTAACAATGATGCAAAACTGAAGGAACAAAACAGCAGCAGACTCAGAGACTCCAAGAAGGGACTAGCAGTTACCAAAGGGGAGGGGTGTGGGAGGGTAGGTGGGGAGGGAGGGAGAAGGGGATTGAGGGGTATTATGTTTAGCACACATGGTGTGGGGGGTCACGGGGAAGACAGTGTAGCACAGAGAAGGTAAATGGTGGATCTGTGGCATCTTACTACACTGATGGACAGTGACTCCAATGGGGTATGGGTGGGGACTTGATAATATGGGTGAATGTAGTAACCACAGTGGTTTTCATGTGAAACATTCATAAGAGTGTATATCAATAATACCTTAATAAAAAATAAATAAACAAACAACTGGACACCAAAAAAATCACTTTCTAAATACCCTTGGTTTATCGAGAACTGCTCTTTCTATCCTTTCCATTCCAGCGGCTGCCACCATTGGGCAGGATTTCATTACTTCATGTCTGAATCACCCAAGAGTATTGCCCTCTCCTGCTTCATGTTTCCTCCCCTCTCTCGCAACAGAATGTCCATTCCAGGTTGGTCTTTTTAGCAGGACATTAGTGGTGCTACAGCTTTGCTGAGGAGCTGGTGACCCCTCCCTCTGATCTGTGCGTTAGCTTCAGAAAGCTTCCGTAGTTGAATGCCACACTCGTCCACCCAGGTTACTTCCCAGGGCTCTCTGAAGCAGGTGCTCATCCCATCAGACTCCTCACAGCCATCCGGTACTCATCCTTAGCTCTTAGGTTTCCTTTATGATGGTTTTTCTGTGTTCTGTGTTCTTTTATCACCAATGCAGATCTTACCCTTTCTCAAAGACCAGCTCAAATCCAGTTGTCAGATTGTTCTGACCAACACTATAAAAAAAAAAAAAGATTCTGGCCATTATGAACTGGACAAATTTGGAAATTATTTCATTGGATTTGTGTGTAATTTCTTTTTCTTTTTTTTTGTTTTTTGTTTTTATTTTGGTATCATTAATCTACAATTACAGAAAGAACATTATGTTTACTAGGTTCCCCCCTTCACCAAATCCCCCCCACATACCCCTTCACAGTCACTGTCCATCTGCATAATAAGATGCTGTAAAATCACTACTTGTCTTCTCTGTGTTGCACAGCCCTCCCTGTGCCCCCCATGCACTATACATGCTAATCATAATGCCCTCTTTCTTTTTCCCTACCCTTATTCCTCCCTTCCCACCCATCGTCCCCAGTGCCTTTCCTTTTGGTAACTATTAGTCCATTCTTGGATTCTGTGATTCTGCTGCTGTTTTGTTCCTTCAGTTTTCCTTTGTTCTTATACTCCACATATGAGTGAAATCATTTGGTACTTGTCCTTCTCCGCTTGGCTTATTTCACTGAGCATAATACCCTATAGCTCCATCCATGTTGTTGTGAATGGTAGGATCTGTTTTTTTCTTATGGCTGCGTAATATTCCATTGTGTATATGTACCACATCTTCTTTATCCATTCATCTACTGATGGACATTTAGGTTGCTTCCATATCTTGGCTATTGTAAACAGTGCAGTGATAAACATAGTGGTGCATCTGTCTTTTTCAAATTGGAGTGCTGCATTCTTAGGGTAAATTCCTAGAAGTGGAATTCCTGGGTCAAATGGTATTTCTATTTTGAGCATTCTGAGGAACCTCCATGCTGCTTTCCACAATGGTTGAACTAATTTACATTCCCACCAGCAGTGTAGGAGGGTTCCCCTTTCTCCACAACCTTGCCAACATTTGTTGTTGTTTGTCTTTTTGATGATGGTGATCCTTACTGGTGTGAGGTGATATCTCATTGTGGTTTTAATTTGCATTTCTCTAATGATTAGTGATGTGGAGCATCTGTGTGTAATTTCTTGTACATCACTCTCAAATATTTAAGGGTCTTATTTGTGCTATTCCCCTAAAGAATATGCAATAAATAGACCTTTTTATTTCCTAGCTATGAAAGTCAGTGTAATAGCCATCAGCCTTTCAGAGGTAATAGAGGATGTCATTCTTTTCTGTTGTGGAAACTGTGCTGCTCAGGTTGGCATCACCCAGGTGTACGGGCTCTATTGGAATACCCAGTGGGGACAGTATACTTTCTTGGCATACGTACTCAGTGGCTGACTTTGCACTGATGATTAAATACCTCTTTGTTGAAAACATTAGTTTTTGTTCTGTTTCTGTTTCCAGGTGTTTTGGTTCATAAAGCACAGATTGCTCTAGCACTGCCAGTCAATCAATCATGAAGCACCAGGTGTTTTTTCTTCTGGGAGGCAGGAGTTTAGGGTCACTTTGATGACATTCATTTATCATGTCCTTGTCTCCACCTGTCTTGTTGGCAAATTGCTCTTATAAAAGGCCTAACTTTTCTGTTTTGCATATGTACTTGAAAGCATGATATATTTCTACCCCCGCAGGAGTATCTTCTTCCTAATCTATGTCTATAACATTTGCTTTTAAATAAGTTGGACAGTTAGGAGAGTGGTCTGTGTCTTAGTATAAGACTGTCCTCTCTTTTAGGCCAAATGACCCTCATTAGGACAGCATTTTCAAAGTGCTTTCTATAAAACTGCTTTAGGATGAAAAGAGAGCTCATTCATGGAAAAAAGGTATGTGTGCAGGGTGGGTATCCAAGGTCAAATAAAGTGGCTTGAACAAAGAGAAACAGGTTTCTTTGCTGCAGGACTTCTGGGGGCTTCTGGCATGCTGGTGTGTGGCTCAGAGCTGCGCCAGGGCAGGCCTCCTATTTGGCAAGCAGCTCTGTTGTGGACCATGCCTCTGGACGGGGTCCAGTGATGGGACCCCAGGGCAGCGTCTGGGGTAATTCTCATGCACACTCCAGTGTTCTTCTAGAACAGTTTTGTCTTCCAAATAGAGACTTCATGGAAAAGTATTCATACACAGAATCTGCTAGGCCAAATGGTCAGCCTTTGGAAAAGTGAAGGGATTAAGGGCCAAGGGGACTAGGCCTCCCTGCCTCACCCCTGTCCACATACATGGCCACAGCATCCTCTTAATTTCAGCCCAGAAGTGTCACTGACTGGGGTCCAGCCCTTCCCAAAGTATGGCTTCTCTCCCCAGCAGATGTGCCTTCCACTTTTGGATGATCTACCCAGCTTAAACACTGGTTCTTTGAGGACCCAAATTTCAGTGTCCACTTGTCAACTTTGTGTGTCTTGTGCTCAGAAATGAGGGGTCCTGGCTTGGGTGAAGGGTGAGTGAGACAGAGCACCAGGACCTGGAGCATGAGGCCTACTTGGGATGACGGTGTGGCGTTAGCTCCACTCGGGCAGGCAGTATGGCACTTCAGCCTGGACAGCAGGCTGCTTTCAGAAGCCCAGTCTCACCTCCCAGCCAAGCAGATCAGATTCTAGACCGCCAGCACCCTAACCATGTGCATGCCCACCCAGGCCCTGTTTGTCTTTTATGCCTCTGGCTGTACCGCAGGCATGTGATGGTCTCCAGCAATGAGGTCACCCACATTGTGCCCACCTCTGAGGGCATGCCCTCCCTCATGCCATCCTTTGAGGATGGCTGGGCCCTGGGACTGCTTCAGGAGATCCTCATGGAGTTTTGCCACTATGGCCAACTGGGAAATTGTGCAAGGAATCTGCAAGCTCCTTACTATATATAGTGCAGTGTTGTTTGCCCTGACTCCAGCTCCTTCCTCCCCTTCTTCACCACAATTCATTCCAGTGCCTTGGGAGTCTTCTAGCTTTCCATTCCTGGGCATGGAATCCTGCAGCAGCCATGAAACCACCCTCAACTTCAACACGAATGTGACAGTGACATCAGCATCATATGACATCTATGCAACATGGTGCTCTCTGGTGGGACCACCTGTATGACAGCATCTGTCTCCATTCTGTTCCCTGCCATGATGAAGATCGAGATCACTGGGATTCTGAGTGTAAGCACTCCTCTGGATCAGTATATGGCTTGCTATCCACCTTCCAGCAGATGTGGATCAGCACAGGAGTACCACAAATCCAGCCTCTCCATTGTCCCCCCCCAAAATGCTTCCAGGTGGATAGTGTGTCATTCCCTTCTTGACAAAACCTACTTTATGCCGAAAACAAGATGACGTTGGTATGGCTATACTTATTTTTTTATTGTCATCTGACCCAGGATTTGAAAACTGGAATGCTGGAGGTGATGGCAGGCATGGGGTTGTAGTCCTCAAAGTCCTGCAATGTAGCTGTGTGTTTTGATTGTACATTGTTTTTTTAAAAGTCTTTCCAAATATCATGAGCTGCATTGTTATGGAAAGTCCCATGCTTTCCCAGACTCCTCTCTGTCTCCCTACAGAGAGTGGCCAGATCTTGCCTGAGTCTGCTCAAGGGACGGTGATTGCATGGCTTTTGTGTAAATTATGTGATACCTATTTTTTAATCTTTTGCCTGTATACTTGTTCTTTCCATTTTGTTTCATGTGAAATGGTCAGTCATCCTGACTGCCTTTTTATCATCTACCTTTCAATGCATGAAGACTTTTGGTCTTGCTGAGAGTTGATTGAGATAATGAGACAGTTCAGTAAAAGTACACACCTTCAAGAAAAAAAGACTTGAGCAGTCCTTGAATTGGCTGTAGTTGGGGGCAGCTGGCTCCAGGCTCGACCTCAGAGTCACACTTGGAGGAGAATGGGTTGCCTCCATTATCACCCCAAATTTTAAAAGGCTTGGGAGGGTCTTAGGAAATCAATGGCCCAGGGCACCTGAAGCTCCCGTTTTAGCCAAGGGCCTTGGATGAGTATGAAGCTTCAGTTTCTTCATCTGTAAAATTAGAATGATTATTGCATTCATTTCCGAGGGCTGTTAATTGGCTTAAATGAGGAAATAAATTCAATGTGAGTTACATTGTGACTGGCCCATAGTACCCTGCAATAATATTAATAGTTCATTATTAGTAGCAAGCAATCATTCTACCCCCATGTTAATCTACACACCGGGGTCCTGCAGCTCGCTGGGGACATGGGCTGAAAAGAAAGGAGAAAGTGTCAGTCTACTGTTCTCTCAAGAGTTTTGAAGTTTAAGTCAGGGATTATACCTTGAGGTTAATCTTGTAGTCCCAGTTTGAAAAGAATTATTAATGAGTTTAAACACACACACAGGTGCACACCCACTCATCCACATACCCCAAAATCATTGGCCAGGTTGGTGATAGGGCATGTGAATCAGAATTTGAAAAAGGACCATTGTTTGTTAGCAAATTTAAATCCTTCTGAAAACTTCCAAACACTTATAAAAAAACAACCCACAAAACACGCATGAGAGTGGGAGACGCAGTGTTTGGCTAGTAGGTTGCTTCTGGGCAAGCCTGGATCTGGTTGACACTTTGACTTTTTATTTCTTGACACTTTATGACTTTAGGAAGATGTATCTGAATTTAAAAAACTGTTACCAGCTTTCTAATGGACGGACAACTCATTCACTCAAATACTGTCGACCTTATATCCCTTTCCAATTAGGTATTAACTTTGCCTTACTTAGCCCAGTTAATCTACAAAGTAGATAGAGGGGATGTGAAGACCTTCGATATTAGAAGTGTTCAGGGGCACTGTCCTCATCAATGCTGAGAGGGAATGGTCCCAGGCTGCACATGCCCACTGTGGCTTATTCTGTTTTTCAAAAGGAAGCCTCCAACTCCCTTATTCATCAAGCCCTTGGTTCCCCCAAATGATTCTCCCCTTTAATTCTTAACCCATTTCAAGCCACTTCCCTGACCAGAGCTCAGCTGTAGAAGTAGGAAGTTAAACTTTTCATCACAGACTGGGAAAAAATATCTATCAGGTAACATAATATTGTGTAAACCTTTTGTTACTGTTAAATAATATATTTCTCTATATACAGAGATCCATATTCATTACAGATAATTTAGAAAAAGACCTCTCAGTTTTTTCTGTCATCATGTGAATACACACAAAGGCATAACACACATATTTTAACCTTCTGTAACTCATTTTTCCCCATTATTTATTGCAATAATATCTTCAAGTTATTAAAGAATATTTTGACACCATTTTGTTATTCTTAGATACAGAAATACTCCGGTTTATTTAGCCAAATGCCGACTGTTGGGCATTTAGGTTCTCTTCAAATTTCACTGTTTTTTTAATGATAAGATTATCTTCCCTCTAGATAAATCTTTGTGCACGTTATTAAATATGTGACTTTTTTATTGACGTATACTTGATATACAACTTGATGTTGGTTTCAAGTGTACAACAGTGGTTCCACAGTTACCCACATTATTAAATCCTCACCCCGACTAGTGTGGTTACTCTCTGTCAACATAACACGATGCTACAGAATCATTGGCTCGCCTCTCCATGCTGTGCTGCATCCCCATGATCAACTTATATTATGATTGAGAACTTCTGTGGCCCTTTATTCCCCTCTCCCTCCCCTCCCAGCCACCCCACCCCTTCTCTTATGGTAACCACCAATCATTTCTCAGTGTCTGTGAGTCTACTGCTATTTTGTTCATTCCACAAATTTAATATGTGATCTTTCATGTCTGGCTTCTTTCTCTTAACTTATGTTTTCGAGGTTCATCCATGTGGTAGCATGAGTCAGTACTTCATTTCTTTTTATGGCTGAATGATACTCCATTACCAGTCAATGGATGTTAGGGCTATTTCCACCACCTGTTGTTGGCTCTTGTGAATAATGCTGCTATAAATATGCATTTGTTTATTATCACTTCTTTTGAGTATTAATGGAGGAGTGGATTTCTGTGTCTTACAGTAATTCTATGTTTAACTTTCTGAAGGATTATAGATAGCATTTTAAAAAATAGACTTTAATTTTATAGCAGTCTTAGATTCATGGAAAATTTATTAACACCTAATATTAAAATGGTACATTTGTTGCAATTGATGAGCCAGTATTGACATGTTATTTTTAAAGTCTATGCTTTGAGGTTCCCATAGTCTTTCCCTAATGTCCTTTGTCTGTTCGAGGATTGCATCCAGAATACCACATTACAGTTAGTCATCCTGTCTTAGGCTCCTTGTGGTGATGACAGTTTCTCAGGTTTTCCCTGTTTTCGATGACCTTGACAGTTTTGAGGAGTACTGGTCCGGTATCTGTAGCGTGTCCCTCTATGGGGACGTTTTCTGCTGACCAGCCTAGGTTGTGTTTTGCGGAGGACCACAGAGATGAAACACGATCTTCATCACATCACATCACAGGCACGTGCTATCAGTGGGACTTGTTACTGTTGATGTTGACCTTGATCATCTGACTGAGGTGGTGTTTGTCAGGTTTCCCCACTGTCGAGCTCTTCTTTTTCCCCTTTCCGCACAGCGCTCTTTGGAAGGAAGTTCCCATGTGCAGCTCACACATAAGGACTATGCTCCACCTCCTACATAAATTATTTGGAATTCTGCTCCCCAAGAGATTTGTCTCTTTTCCTTTACTTGCTAGTTTATTCAGTAGTTTATTTACATCAGTATGAACTCATGAGTATTTTGTACTTCAAGTTATAACCCCTCAATACATGATTTATTTTGCTGCTGAATTGTTCCGGTTTTGGCCATTGGGAGCCCTTTCAGTTTACTCCTGTGTCTTTTTGACCTTCCTCTTCAGTGGGTGAGGTTTTCTTGCTTTGTTTTGTGAGCACCTCCTTGTTTCCTGGCACCACAAAAGATACCCAGGCTCATCTTGTATATTTCCCGATTCAGTCCTAGAATCGGCCATTTCTCCAAGGAGCTCTGGCTTCTTTTACCCGGAGAATGGAATTAGACACTAAAATTTGGGTCCTACGTTTTACACCATTTTTGATATTCAAAAGCCCATGCAATTCAATTTTACTTGGTAGAATTATCAATATTTTACTATTTTCTTGCTTTGCAAGAAGGATAACCTTGAAATACCTTCTACTGTCTAAGAATAGATGGAAGGATAACACGAATTTAGACATAAATAATCTACACGTGTGTTCTAAATTATTTGTTGGCTTTATTTCTCAACATTTCAACCTGTACATATATAAAGTATGTTTGTAGTGTTTGATATCAAGTAGATCTTCCACATTTTTCCCAAAATAAATTAGTAGTTCTCTCAGTAGGATTTATTTCACACTTTTTAAGCTATTTTTCTCTAGCCTTTAAATCTTGAGATATGGAATGATGGGATTATAAGTTCAGCTGTGTGTATTCAATCTAGTCAATACGGCTCCTTAGTATGGTTGAGAATGTATCACTGGGGAAATCAGAATTGTTTGCCTTCTCCTTTTTCTTACATCTGAATGAATGGTGTCTAGGTGTAATGGACACGTGTCTTCTCTCTGTGGAAGTCTAGCTTCTTGCTTTGGCCACTGGGAGCTCTTTCGGTTGACTCCTGTGGAATTCCTTAATTAAAAAGCCTATACGCTCTAATTTGTTGCCTCAGGAGATAACCTCAGACTGTCTGCTGCCTGATGGTATGGGGTGTGGTTGTGAGAAACTGAGCATGTGAAACACTGGAGCCCGAAACAGAGAATATGCAACACATGGAAGATCTATGTTCTGTCCCACACTCTGTATAGTTTGCATGTTACCCTTACCCCGAGGGCAAAGTAGAGCGAATCAGAGTGGAGGTGGATTCAGGCCTACCAGTTTTGGTCCTTTGCAGGCCAGGCGCGTTGGGTGCAGGCTGTGCACTGTGGGCGTGTAAGGACCAGCCACACTGAAACCGTACTGGGAGGTATCATTTGGGGCCTTTACGGTGGAAGATGTGGTCCTCTCTGTCACCCTTTGTCTCATTTATGTTGGCCTTAGGAACATAGTTTTTGACGTTAAAACATGATGATGATAAAAGCATATGTTGGGCTCCTCAGGCTTGTGAGTGAGCAGAAGCGTCCCCAGGGTGGCTGGTCACTAGTTTTTGTGTTGTGGTCGCTGTTGCCTCTACCATATGGTACTTCCCTCTTTGGTTTGACTGATAGGATGCGCAGAGCCAGATCTGTGGTCCATTTACAGCAAAATATTTGCCTCTGACTAAATTTTGCCGCCTGTTGCCAGTTTTGCTTTGTCCTTATTCCTTTTCCATTCACTTTTCTCTCGTATTGGATTTAGGATTTTTCTACTGCAGCACTAGTGACATTCTGGGACAGATAATCCTTTCTTGCGGGGATCGGCTCTATGCTTTGCAGGACATTTAGTGACATCTCTGGCCTCTGTCCACTCATGGCTGTCTCACCCACCCCTGGCCATAAAATTTTCTCCAAATATTTCCAAATGTCCCTTGGAGAGCAAAATTCCTCTTGGTTGAGAACCACTGATTTACATGCATTTATGTCACCCCTAAAGTAATTTTGGTATTAAGGCAGTGTATAAACTTCTAAATGAATTACAAATAATGAAAAAAGTAGGGAGTGGAACATGATATATGGACCTAGAAATTAGAGCCTTAAGCTGCAACAGCTCTGAATGCCTGAGAGTGTACTCACCTGGTGGCTCTGGCGTGGGATTTGCTATGAGAGGTGTCATGTTTTTCAAGAGAGAAGCTTCTGAAGCCGAGAAACAGAAGGTGTGTGATGAACCAGTCTTCTTTGGGTATATACACTCCCCTTGGTTACAAACAAGGAAAATAAGTGGTGTGTGTCCGCAGCAATCAGGGACAGGGTGCTGGGCAAGCCCCTTATCCGCACACAGAACTTGCTCTGCCAGGGAGACTGTGATGCTAATTCAGAACATGTGGACATGGCAAGATGAACATGGAGAACATGAGTAGGTCATAGAGATGATCGAATTGGGATGTGAGAACTGGGTTATTTGGCACTTTGGGGGCCTCTGTGCTTCTAAGGACTACTTTAAGGCTGCTCTGTGTGCTAGTACAGTTGTGTAGCTCACCTCTGGCCAGCCGTGGGTAATGGAAATTGTGTATTTTTAACATTTTTGTGAAAGACCATTAAAGTTGTCTATCATTTCAAGGAAACCTTCACTAAGCTTTCAAACAGAGCTAAAAAATAAAAGGTAGTACCCAGGCAAACATTTAATGTGCCTGTTCTGATTTTTCTAATGCTAATACAGATATAATGATGCCAGGACGTGTTGTGTGTTCTTTTTAAAACCACTCTTCAGGCTAAGAGATCTTTCATCAGAGGAAATAATTGAGGTTTACACTATGTCTGCCTATTGAGATAGTGATGTAGAATGCATTTTGCTCTTAGCTTAAAAGAAAAATGAGTACATTTGGCTTCCAGGGCACATTGCTTTGCAAGAAGAAGCACAATGCAGTTTTTCTTTTGTTATTGTTGGACAGCTGAAATGAAGGTGCAGAGAAACATGTAGAAATACTTTTTAAAAGCAGAGCTATAAAATCCAGTTTCACATTCTTCATGATTTGGATGTCCAGAACCCGCTGACACGTGTGTGGACTTTGTATTGAAGAGGAAGCAGTGAGTCATTCAGGAAGCAATGAGTTTCTTTAGTTAAAAATCAGATTGTGTCTTTCTTGTTATTGTTAGAAAGAGAGTGATGACCCTTCTCCTCTGACCCCCAGGGCTCTCCAGGGATGGTCCCTGATGGAGCTAATATTCCCTGATGGGAATATTAGGAGATCTTGGATCGGGAAGGGACCAGACCACAGTAGTCTGGCCAAAATGGTGTTTTGGTTTATTGTACCATCTTGTGTAGTTTTGATCTTACCTACTTGACTACAAGCATTGCTTTGCTAAACTGCATCTGTGTAACTAGCACTGTGCCTGATGTCTAAAAAGTACTTCATACGTATTTTAGGTCAGTTTATATTTAGTGGTATGGGAGAATATGCAAAGGCTGTCCCCAAAAGGCATAGCAATCATACTCACAAAAATTGTCCCCAATTCTTGAGAACCTATTTTGTATCATGTGGCATTTTGTGTTCTCCTGGAAATCGAATGTGAAATGGAGCTAGGTGTTTGGGATGTGTTAGCAGGAGTGCCTCTGGAGCTGAAGTGGTCCTTAGGCTTGTTTTGTGTGGTGCCAAAATGGTGGACCCTCTACATCCATGTCTTTGGGTATTTGTCACCATTGGAAGGTCAGGACCTTGGGTGAGGCAGCTCTCTGACCCTGAGCTGACCCTGAAGGGGCTGAAGCCACAGCTGAAGGCCTGTGCGGGCAGCACTGCCACCAGCAGGGCCACATTGCATGCACACTTCTGTGTCATCACATGCCAACTTCCTCCACCAGGTGCTTTCCTCATATTATCTCTTGTCTTCCCTTTATCCTTAAAGTTAGTTAATATTTCCTTCAGTTTACAGATGCAGAAACTGAAGTTCAGGTAGGCTAAGGATCTTACCTAAGAATGAGTATATACTCGAATCGCAATTAAACAATATTAAATATTTGAATTCAGCTCTGAGTTCAAGTCTTGTATGCTTTGGATTTCCTTGGAGAATGGGTCAGAGGAGGAGCATGAACTGGGAATCAGGAGTTGGAGTGTCGACTGGCTCTGCTACTAACTCCAAGTGTGACCTCAGTGGGCAAGCCCCTAAATAATCATGGAGCCTTTAAAAAACTGAGCACATGGATCACTCAGGAATCTTGTTGAAACGCAGATGCTGATCTGGCAGGTTATGGGCAGGACCTGCATTTCTAATAAGCTCCCAGGTGATCTGATGTCACAGGCATCTGGGGTCTTGGAAGACCCTGAAGTCCCTTCCAGCTCTGAAGTCCAGCTGGCCTCAAATGTGTAGGGACAGCTCTTCCTTACAGAAGAATTGCAGTTGGTAAAAGCAGAGGAAATAAAGGAAATAGAAAATCACCATTTGATCACTGCAGTAATGACTATGTCGTGTAAGCAAATCTCAATTTAATCACAAGAAAATATCAGCCAAATTCAACTGAGGGATGGTCTACAAGAAAATGTGGACCAGAACTCTTTAAAAGTGTCGGGGTCATGTGACAAGGAAAGACCGAGGAACTGTCCCAGATTGTAGGAGACTAAGGAGATATGACAGACACGCTGGGGGATCGGATATGGGATCTGGGAACAGAGAAAGGACAGAAAAAGGTGCAGTGAAAGTCTCTAGTTTACAGAGTTGCATAAATACTTCATTTTGACAAGCGCCTTATTTTGATAAAGGATGTAAGGGGATGCTTGGTGGAAGATAAACTACAACTGTTCCACTTTTGAAACATGTCTGTGAGTCGGAATTATTTAAAAATAAAAAGTAAAAAGAGCAAACAAATATACAGGTATATTCTTCAAAACTTTTTTCAGACTTTATATACAAAAGTGCTCAGACAATACAGTTGTTGAGACTTTATATATCATATCACTTGTAAATATTGATGATTTTGCTCTTTATTTTCTATTATTTATTATCCCTCCCCCCAAAGCTAGAACTCAAACAATTCAAAATCATTGTGGTGGTCTTCAGGATATCCTGGTAGCATTGCCAACTCTAGTTTTTCAGTAAAAAATAGTGATAACAAACATTTATTGTGTTACTGTAAACCAGTCACTATGCTAAATGCTTTAAATGCCTTATCTCATTATTCTGTCCCATAACCCTATATTATCCCTAATTTACCAGAAAAAGAAATATTTAGAGAAGTAAATAGCTTGCTCAAGTTCACATAGAAATTTGCAGAGTCAGGATTTGGATCAAGGAGACCTAAGCTTTTAGTTACACTGCCCATAGCATTGCTTAACAATATTAACAATTGATTTCAGATAGATTTTTTTTTTTAACATGGAAGGGTACCAGCACTGAACCGACATTTTAAAGATGAGATCAAAATGACCAAAATATCAGTCCATGCTGTGTGATCTTTTCCCCAGTACAGGCAAAGCATGGTGTTCAGAGGAATCTGGGACCTGAGCTGCTGAGGTTGGGAGGGGAGGGGTGAGTGAGGAAGGAGCTGTTCTCTCTCCCTGCACACTGCAGTGGCCTTCCCCCCAGGCTTCACTCAGTGGCTGACTCACTAGGTGTAGCCAGCACAGGCCAAGGCTGGCTCCTACCTGAGCAGGGGGAAGGAGGTCTGCACTGACTCCATACTCACACTACAAATATAGAAAAAAAGGTGAAAAATCAATCATGTGCTCCTCCCAGGCTTCCTCCGGGCACCCACAGCCCTGACTGCCAGGTGTCCCATGGTTCCAAGGAGAGGCTGGAGGAGTAAGTAAGGTTTGAGGGACCAAAAGACCTCAGGGATTTGGAAAGAATCCCTAACTTGACACTATGTCTTTTCACCTCTAGGTGATACTCAGAGAAGATGATAAGATCTCATAGGATTATTTGGAGTTTTACATAACGTAAAGTTAAGCCTGGTGCACAGAAAATGCTCTGTAAAACCTGTTCTTGTAAAAATGAATTATACTTTCATTTGATAAGTATGGACAAACAATAAAGAATCTTAATTTGAAGAGAAGCAGCAGGTCAAATTAGTACAGGAAGCATGTGGTGCATTTTCAGAGAAAATGCATAAAATAGAATTAATTCGGAAAAATAGAAGAGACATTTAAATACACCCCAGTTAGCAATCTCTGGGAGAGTTGAGGGGCGTATTGTGCCAAAAAAGTGGGCTGCTATGAAAAGGGAAATAGGAAATTTGCTTGCTGACAAAGCCCCACCAGTATTGGCAACAAATGCCAATTAACAGAGCAGAAATTGAATTCGGGATTTAGACACTGATTTGAGGAATCTTCATAGAACACAGAATGAAAATATAAATAAGTAGGAGTTATAAAAGAAAAGTGACTGACAGGATAGATTTAGTGTTTCTAACATGAGTTTATCCCCCTCATCCACTCCAACTTGGAAGAGATGGAGAAGCAGTAATACTTAAAGAAAGAGAAAGAAAATTTACCTTTACTAAAGAAAGACTGGAGTTTCTGGTGAAAAAGTTCTCCCAAGCCCATATAGGATATCAGAAAAGATAAACACATATACATACCCTAACAATATGCCTTAATTTCATGGGTAAAGAGAAAAATTCTATAAACATTTAAATTAAAAAGAAAAAAGATGGAAGAGACCAACAGTGTTACGAAATAGCTCATTTACCTCACTAGTTGTCTGATGACAAAAGAGCAAAGTTCACCAGGATTGTGAGCCTACAGTGAGTGCTTCGTGCAGACAAACTAATATTTGTACAGCCACACAAAAAATATGCTTTGTGTCATGTCAGTATTTTAGGAAGTATGCTATCAAAAAAATCCATCAGAATGCAGAATGCAAAATCAGCAACAGGGTGAGAAGGTGCAGAGATGAAACAGTTGTAAATATTGAAACCAATAGTCTTGTAGATAAGCCAAAATATGTTTTGAAACATAAGTTTGGGGATTTTAATATACCTATGAAGAAAAAAAAAATCCTAAAATAAGAGACTCAAAGTAACAACATTATAATAACAATCTGGAACTGAAGTTCTAACTAGTTTTAAAGAATTGCAGGGTGACGTCAATATTTAATTTTTAATTTTTGAGAGCTTTAGCTTACTCTTTGTTCTTTTTTTTTATAGACTCCTATTCTTGTTTCATGGATATACTCTCTCATATAAGGTTATAGTACTACTTTTTTTTTCTCTTTGATGTCTGTTTCTTCCAAATTCTTTTAACTTGACTGTTGTTTGTTTTTATATCTATAGTTCCTATTAGAAACTTTCTTCACATATCTGGTCATGCTTGTCTGTCTAGTCATATTTAAGAATGAAACTTCAGTCTATCAGTTGGTAGACTTCCCTTCACTGGAAAATCCCTTGGATCTTCATATCTGTAGGTGTTTTTCCTTGGTTACTTTCTTGAAGAGAAAAAGACTCCAGACTCCTTCCTGTGGGTTTGAGATTGACTGGGAGAATTCTGGAAGTGGTAGCAGGCTGGTCAGGGTCTCCCCTCCGATATGAAAGCCAACTTTCCCTATATACACTTTCTCCTGTTTGGGGGCCCCTCTTTTCTCCCCTCTGATCTGGAACTTCCTGAGATTCTGTGATGTACATTGGCTTCCTTCCTACTGACTGCCCTTTCTTTGGGCTAGTTTTTCATCTCAGTTTTTTGTTCTTTTTTAAAAAATCACCTATCCCCACACCGTCTTTTATTTTAAAAAGTGTGTGGATTGTCTCATTCATCATTATCTCTTGTATTTTCTTGTTAACTGTAGCTTTATGGCCATG
The DNA here is from genome assembly GCF_040802235.1 of Manis javanica. Taxonomy (NCBI): domain Eukaryota; kingdom Metazoa; phylum Chordata; class Mammalia; order Pholidota; family Manidae; genus Manis; species Manis javanica. Next base: position 96,817,154 of record NC_133161.1, read on the forward strand.
ACTTTTAAAATCTGCTGTCTCATCAGCTTGGAAGGAGAACTCAGAGATAAGCACATGCATTCATTCCCTCTTTATACATATCAATGAAATTTAGGGTAACATTTCCATAAAAAACCCTCCCCCCAAAAAGAAAGCCCCGTTGGGATTCTGATTGAAGTCACATTAAACTTGTACATTATTTTGAGAAAAAAAATTCTTTTTAATATCTAGTTTTCATCTGGGAGCATGGATGTGTCTACATTCAGGTCAGGTGATCTCTGCAGCATCGGGCAGGTTTTTCTTTGGATAAACCTTTTCTTTGCTGCTGATCAGGGGACAGTGGGTGTGGAAAGACTTTGAAGAAAGACAAAGGTTCCTGGCCTGACTCTGCTAAGAACTGTGCAGCATCTGACAGTTTACTCCATTGTCTTGACCTCGTTTTCCTTAGGCCCAGAATGGACATTAACAACCAACTGGTAGAGTTGTGAGAATCAGAGTCTGTAAAGCATACAGAATTGAGATAAAAAAATATTAGTTCCTATTACTCTCGTTAGTATAGGATACTCCCAGATTCATGCCTACAAACTTTATGTTTTTTGTTGAAAGGTAAATGCGACATTTATTTTTAATGTTTAAGCTATTTTGGATAAGTTGTTAGAAAAGCAATTTCTCTCTGGAGAAATATCTTTAATCCTGATATGTTACTTGGATTCCCTATCAATTCAAAATAGTATGCTTAAAACCAATTCCTGGGTTTGCAAATAATGAGGAACTGTCAAGAATGCCATGTGTTGAGTGCAGCAAGCTGTACTGTTCAAGACATGCGGTGGTGTTTCTTAAATGCAGCTCAATCGGGGGCCAGATCATGGAGGCCTCCCTCCACTCTCACAGCGTCTGTCATTGGTGGTTTCCAAGATACATTTTTGTAGAGTAGTATTTCTTCCACAGTAAAGCAAGAATAATGTCCTGTGGAAATGTTAGGGGTTATCTTTTTGTTTTCTTTGTGAAATTATGTACCATTGGATGTAGACAAAGATGACGTGTCACCTTAGAACTAGAACATCCCTGACTCTCCTGAATCCACACAGTGATGCTCCCCAGTCCTCAAGTTTGTATTTTGCATGACCGCCTACAAGGGGGGCAGCTGCAGCCCAAGGCTGTGGCTTTTGGCTTTCAAACCATGGGGTAGATCCATGCACCTCTTGAGTGTCTTGGCCAATTTGGAGTATAACTTTTAAAATAATGGACCTATGCTTTGCTCTATCAAATGAAGTAGCGTACAGGAAAGGTATTAAAAATTATGAAACTTCACATAAATGTAAATACTTGTAGAGATGCAAAATACTGCAATCAAATTTAACTGCATCAAATTTAACAACTCTTTAAAATGTCCTCAAGGAAATAAAATTGTTTTAAATAGGCAGTAAACAGACACACACAAGAGGGGTAGGGTCAATGGCAACTGGAAGTGAGAACAAAAGAAACTTTGGGAACAGAAAAGATTTATAACTCATCAAAGAATTTTTTTTTGGATAAAACACAACATGAAGAGAAAATCACGTATAGAAAAGTATAGAGTGAGATTAGTGAACAGGGAAAAACAAATCTACATGATAAGAAATTTTAGATTATTAAAAATTATTCAGCAGTGTTTGTGGAAATTGTATATTTTATTTTGACAAAATAATTATAAATCTGTGTTATTTAAATACTTTGTCTAACAAACACTTAACACTCAATTTAAACATGTCTGATAGATTTATTGGGAAATACATTTCTATATTTGCTCAGTATTAAACTACTGTGTTTCTCTTTCTGTACAATAGTTATATTATCTCCAAGATAATAAAAGCTGGCAGGCACTTATCATGGGATGCAGTGGACACCTCCTTTATGAAATGGCGTTGGTAGAAACCATTGCGCTCCCTGGCTTGCTGTGCTTGTGGATGCCCTGCCCACCTTGTGTGCCCAGTGGCATTCCACAGGTGTGACAGATAGTGAATTTGTGAATGATAGGAAAAGCATATGGTTAATAAGGCCTTTTATTCATGGATGAAGCCACTTGAACTAGCAAGGAATTACATTTCACTTGTCCCTTTCTTGTTTAAGTCTTTAAGACAATAAATCTGGAATGAATCTTATGACAGCTAGACAGGAAGGAAATAAGCAGCTACAGTTAAGCACCCAAGAGCATTTAATTAGGGAAAGTAAATCATACCAGTTCTGAACTTGGGTGAAAAGGCTAGATGATTAGAAAGGTTTTTTTTTTGTTATCATTAATCTATAATTACATGAAGAACATTATGTTTACTAGGCTCTCCCCTACCCCAAGTCCACCCGACAAACCCCATTACAGTCACCGTCCAACAGCATAGTAACATGTTGTAGAATCACTACTTGTCTTCTCAGTGTTGCAAAGCCCTCCCCTTTCCCCCACCCCCCACATTATACATGCTAATCATAATACCCCCTTTCTTCTTCGCTGCCCTTATCGCTACCTCACCTCCCATTCTCCCCAGTCTCTTTCCCTTTCGTAACTGTTAGTCAATTCTTGGGTTCTGTGATGCTGCTGCTGTTTTGTTCCTTCAGTTTTTCTTTTGTTCTTGTACTCCACAGATGAGTGAAATCATTTGGTATTTGTCTTTCTCCGCTTGGCTTATTTCACTGAGCATAATACCCTCTAGCTCCATCTATGTTGTTGCAAATGGTAGGATTTGTTTTCTTCTTATGGCTGAATAATATTCCATTGTGTGTATGTACCACATCTTCTTTATCCATTCATCTACTGATGGACACTTAGGTTGCTTCCATTGCTTAGCTATTGTAAATAGTGCTGCAATAAACATAGAGGTGCATCTGTCTATCTCAAACTGGAGTGCTGCATCCTTAGGATAAATTCCTAGAAGTGGAATTCCTGGGTCAAATATTAAGTCAATTTTGAGCATTTTGAGGAACCTCCATATTGCTTTCCACAATGGTTGAACTAATTTACATTCCCACCAGCAGTGTAGGAGGGTTCCCCTTTCTCCACAACCTCACCAACATTTGTTGTTGTTTGTCTTTTGGATGGTAGCCATCCTTACTGGTGTGAGGTGATATCTCATTGTGGTTTTAATTTCCATTTCTCTGATAACTAGTGATGTGGAGCATCTTTTCAGGTGTCTGTTGGCCATCTGAATTTCTTCTTTGGAGAACTGTTCAGCTCTTCTGCCCATTTTTTTATTAGATTATTTGATTTTTATTTATTGAGGTGCATGAGCTCTTTATATATTTTGGATGTCAACCCTTTATCGGATCTGTCATTTATGAAAATATTCTCCCATACTGTAGGGTACCTTTTTGTTCTATTGATGGTGTCTTTTACTGTACAGAAGCTTTTTAGCTTGATATAGTCCCACTTGTTCATTTGTGCTTTTGTTTTCCTTGCCTGGGAGATATATTCATGAAGAAGTCACTCATGTTTATGTCCAAGAGATTTTTGCCTATGTTTTTTTTCTAAAAGTTTTATGGTTTCATGACTTACATTCAGGTCTTTGATCCATTTTGAATTTACTTTTGTGTATGGGGTTAGTGATCCAGTTTCATTCTCTTACATGTAGCTGTCCATTTTTGGCAGCACCATCTGTTGAAGAGACTGTCATTTCCCCATTGTATGTCCATGGCTCCCTTATCGAATATTAATTGACCATATATGTTTGGGTTAATATCTGGAGTCTCTAATCTGTTCCACTGGTCTGTGGCTCTGTTCTTGTGCCCATACCAAATTGTCTTGATTACTGTGGCTTTGTAGTAGAGCTTGAAGTTGGGGAGTGAGGTTCCCCCCACTTTATTCTTCTTTCTCAGGATTGCTTTGGCTATTCAGGGTCTTTGGTGTTTCCATATGAATTTTTGAACTATTTGTTCCAGTTCATTGAAAAATGTTGCTGGTAATTTGATAGGGATTGCATAAAATCTGTATATTGCTTTAGGAAGGATGGCCATTTTGATGATATTAATTCTTCCTAGCCAAGAGCATGGGATGAGTTTCCATTTGTTAGTGTCCCCTTTAATTTCTCTTGAGAGTGTCTTGTAGTTTTCAGGGTATAGGTCTTTCACTTCTTTGGTTAGGTTTATTCCTAGGTATTTTTTTCTTTTTGATACAATTGTGAATGGAGTTGTTTCCCTGATTTCTCTTTCTATTGGTTCATTGTTAGTGTATAGGAAAGCCACAGATTTCTGTGTGTTAATTTTGTATCCTGCAACTTTGCTGTATTCCGATATCAGTTCTAGTAGTATTGGAGTGGAGTCTTTAGGGTTTTTTATGTACAATATCATGTCATCTGCAAATAGTGACAGTTTAACTTCTTCTTTACCAATCTGGATTCCTTGTATTTCTTTGTGTTGTCTAATTGCTGTGGCTAGGACCTCCAGTACTATGTTAAATAACAGTGGGGAGAGTGGGCATCCCTGTCTTGTTCCCAATCTCAGAGGTAAAGCTTTCAGCTTCTTGCTGTTCAGTATGATGTTGGCTTTGGGTTTATCATATATGGCCTTAATTATGTTGAGGTACTTGCCCTCTATACCCATTTTGCTGAGAGTTTTTATCATGAATGGATGTTGAATTTTGTCGAATGCTTTTTCAGCATCTATGGAGATGATCATGTGGTTTTTGTCTTTCTTTTTGTTTATGTGGCGGATGATGTTGATGGATTTTCGAATGTTGTACCATCCTTGCATCCCTGGGATGAATCCCACTTGGTCGTGGTGTATGATCCTTTTGATATATTTTTGAATTTGGTTTGCTAATATTTTATTGAGTATTTTGGCATCTACATTCATCAGGGATATTGGTGTGTAACTTTCTTTTTTGGTGGGGTCTTTCCCTGGTTTTTGTATTAGGGTGATGTTGGCTTCATAGAATGAGTTTGGGAGTATTCCCTCCTCTTCTATTTTTTAGAAAACTTTAAGGAGAATGGGTATTATATCCCTCTGTTTGTCTGATAAAATTCTGAGGTAAATCCATGTGGCCTGGGTGTTTTTTTCTTGGGTAGATTTTTTATTACCGCTTCAATTTATTTGCTGGTAATTGGTTTATTTAGATTTTCTGTTTCTTCCTTGGTCAGTCTTGGTAGGTTGTATTTTTCTAGGAAGTTGTCCATTTCTTCTAAGTTTTCCAGCTTCTTAGCATATAGGTTTTCATAGAAGTCTCTAATAATTCTTTGTATTTCTGTTGGGTCCATTGTGGTGTTTCCTTTCTTGTTTCTGATTCTGTTGCTGTGTGTTGATTCTCTTTTTCTCTTAATAAGTCTGGCTAGAGGCTTATCTATTTTGTTTATTTTCTCAAAGAACCAGCTCTTGGTTTCATTGATTTTTGCTATTGTTTTATTCTTCTCAATTTTGTTTATTTCTTCCCTGGTCTTTATTATGTCCCTCCTTCTGCTGACTTTAGGCCTCATTTGTTCTTCTTTTTCCAATTTTGATTATTGTGACACTGGACTATTCATTTGGGTTTGTTCTTCCTTCTTTAAATATGCCTGGATTGCTATATACTTTCCTCTTAAGACTGCTTTCACTGCATCCCACAGCAGTTGGGGCTTTGTGCTATTGTTGTCATTTATTTCCATATATTGCTGGATCTCCATTTTAATTTGGTCTTTGATCCATTGACTATTTAGAAGCATGTTGTTAAGCCTCTATGTGTTTGTGAGCCTTTTTGCTTTCTTTCTACAATTCTAGTTTTATACCTTTGTGGTCTGAAAAGTTGGTTGGTAGGATTTCAGTCTTTTTTGAATTTACTGAGGTTCTTTTTGTGGCCTAGTATGTGGTCTATTCTGGAGAATGTTCCATGTGCACTTGAGAAGAATGTGTATCCTGTTGCTTTTGGGTGTAGAGTTCTATAGATGTCTATTAGGTCCATCTGTTCTAGTGTATTGTTCAGTGCCTCTGTGTCCTTACTTATTTTCTGTCTGGTGGATCTGTCCTTTGGAGTGAATGGTGTGTTGAAGTCTCCTAAAATGAATGCATTGCGGTCTATTTCCTCCTTTAGTTCTGTTAGTATTTGTTTCACATGTGCTTGTGCTCCTGTCTTGGATGCATATATATTTATAATAGTCATATCCTCTTGTTGGACTGAGCCCATTATCATTATGTAATGTCTTTCTTTATCTTTTGTTACTTTATTTGTTTTTAAGTCTATTTTGTCTGATACTAGTATTGCAACACCTGCTTTTTTCTCTCTGTTGTTTGCATGAAGTATCTTTTTCCATCCCTTGACTTTAAGTCTGTGCATGTCTTTGGGTTTGAGGTGAGTCTCTTGTAAGCAGCATACAGATGGGTCTTGTTTTTTTATCCATTCAGTGACTCTATGTCTTTTGATTGGTGCGTTCAGTCCATTTACATTTAGGGTGATTATTGATAGGTATGTACTTATTGCCATTTCAGGCTTTAGAGTCATGGTTAGCAAAGGTTCCAGATTACTTTCCTTACTATCTAAGAGTCTAACTTAACTTACTTAGTATGCTGTTGCAAACACAATCTAAAGGTTCTTTTCTATTTCTCCTCCTTTTTCTTCCTCCTTCATTCTTTATATATTAGGTATCAAATTCTGTACTTTTTGTCTATCCCTTGATTGACTTTGGAGATAGTCAATTTAATTTTGCATTTGCCTCGCAATCAGCTGCTCCACCCTCCTGACCATGATTTTACTACCTCTGGTGACAGCTATCCAACCCTAGGAACACTTCCATCTATAGCAGTCCCTCCAAAATAGACTGCAGAGATGGTTTGTGGGAGGTAAACTCTCAGCTTTTGCTTATCTGGAAATTGTTTAATCCCTCCTTCAAATTTAAATGATAATCTTGCTGGATAAAGTAATCTTGGTTCCAGGCCCTTCTGCTTCATGGCATTTAATACATCATGCCACTCCCTTCTGGCCTGTAAGGTTTCTGCTGAGAAGTCTGATGTTAGTCTGATGGGCTTTCCTTTGTATGTGATCTTATTTCTGCCTCTGGCTTCTTTTAACAGTCTGTCCTTATCCTTGATCTTTCTCATTTTAATTACTATGTGTCTTGCTGTTGTCTTCCTTGGGTCCCTTGTGTTGGGGGATCTGTGGATCTCCATGGCCTGAGAGACTATCTTCTTCCCCAGATTGGGGAATTTTTCAGTAACTACCTCCTCAAAGACACTTTCTATCCCTTTCTCTCTCTCTTCTTCTTCTGGTATCCCTATAATGCGAATATTGTTCTGCTTGCATTGGTCACACAGTTCTCTCAATATTCTTTCATTTTTAGAGATGCTTTTTTCTCTCTGTGCCTCAGCTTCTTTGTATTCCTCTTCTCTAGTTTCTATTTCATTTATTATCTCCTCCACCATATCCAACCAGCTTTTAATACCCTCCATCGTGTTCTTTAATGATTGGATCTCTGACCTGAATTCATTCCTGAGTTCTTGGATGTCTTTCCGTACCTCCATTAGGATGTTGATGATTTTTATTTTGAACTCCCTTTCAGGAAGAGTCATAAGGTCCATATCATTTAAATCTTTCTCGGGAGTTAACAATTTTACTCTGGACAAGGTTCCTTTGGCATCTCATGTTTTTATATGGTGCCCTGTCATGTCCAGAAGCTCTATTATGGAGCTGCTGAGCCCCTGAAGCAATGTCGGGGGTTGCAGGGGAGCAGTACTGGGGATAGGAAAGAGCTGTTTCCCCACTCCTGGCTGCTGTGCCTGTCTCCAGTGCCTGAGCCAGTGGGCCGGGCACACAGGTATAAGTTTTTTTCCCAGAGCAGCTAGATATGGATCCCTGCTTCCCACAAGCAGCCGGAATCCCAGTCTCCCCAGGAACTTTGCCTGTATTAACTTTCCAACCCAGTAGTCATGCGAGTCTCATGAAAGCACCGTGAAATGTAGGTTTGTGCTCTCAGCACAGATCTCCGGAGCCAGGTATTCAGCAGTCCCAAGCCTTCCACTCCCTCCCTGCTCCGTTTCCCTTCTTCCTGCTGGTGAGCTGGGGTGGGGGAGGGGCTCGGGTCCTGTGGAGCCACAGCTCTGGTACGTTACCCTGTTCGCTGAGGTCTGCTCTTTCTCCAGGTGTGTGCAGTCTGACGCCGTCCTCTTTCCTATTGCTCTCTCAGGATTAGTTGCACCAGTTAAATTTTCTAATTGTATCCAGTTTTAGGAGGAAGCCTCTGTCTCTCCTCTCATGCCGCCATCTTTAATCTTTAGCCTTGGTAGTTCTCCAGAAAGGTTTTTTTTAATAGTACTTTTTAACAAAATTATAAAAGGAACACATGTTAGCAAACATCTAATAAATGAAAGACTATCATTTCAAGAAAAAAAACTATTAATTATAATACTCTACTATTTTGGTGTACTTTCTTTCAGCCTGAGGCCCGCAACTGTGCCTTAGTCATCTTTTTGCCTCCAGGGCCTCTCTGGTCTCTGGGCCAGAGCAGGCCCTCAGTAGTTGTTCACTGAATAGAGTGCATGAATTATGGGGTGTCCTCAAACCATTCTTCCTTCTTTCACTTTTTTTATTGGCCATTATTAATCAATGGTTCTTTCTTTTATCTTTGTACCTATGGATAGGTGAGAGTAATGAATAAAATTTATAGTCATGAATTTGCCACAGGTAATGAAATAAAAGTTGTATATATTTCAACAGTAACACAACTTTAATGTCAAGGATATACATAAAGCTGTCTGTTTCTATGTTTGGCTCAATTAGTATCAAGAAGATAAACTGACATGGTAGGCCATTAACAGTGAGTAAATGTATTCATGTAAACTGATGAACAACTTCCTAATTCATTCTCGAAACCTTTCTGTGGCTGTCCTTAATCCTGCCATCAAATATTTCTGGCTCCCCATCTTCCAGACATATGGTAGAATTGTACATTGGAGTTAAGCATGGTCACAGACTTACAAGGGCCAGTGGAATATGAGTGTAAGTTATATGTGTTACCTCTAGGTTGAAATTTATGAGACTATTCAAGCCATTCTCTTTCCACACAGAGGTGGTAGGGACAGCATATGTCAAGCAAAAGCTACTATTAGTGTCTGTTCCTGATAGACAGATCTCCCCTACTAACCCAGATTTGACATGTAGTGTGATTCAGAAAATAAGCTTTTGTTGGATTAAGCCATTGAGATGGGGGGTAGGGGTGAGGGATTATTTATTACCACAGTGTAACTTAGCCTGTCCTGACTGATGCACATTCACTCAGAAAACTGGGCACTTTGCTGGCATGGTGGAAACCAATACTAATAAAATGTGCATCTTTACTTCAGAGGACTTTATATTCAAATAGGAGAGGCAGATACTCAAAAATGTGCCATTTGTATATTGATACAGTATATCAAACTTACAGGATGCTTTAAAAGCTGTGGGAGGTATTGTGTCAGGTAGAGTGGTTTGAATTAAAAATCTTTGAACTCCAGAGATTTCATATTGAAAATGAATTCCTTACAGTAGCCTCTACTAAACACTCAGAAAATGTTTTATCTGCATTTTCATTCCTTTGGCTGTACTATTTATACTTAGAGTAAGGAAAAATTTAAATATTTTCATATTTGATATATAAATTTCTCTGAGTAGACTATTAAAATAATAATTTTGACTCATTGAGAGGAAACCATTACTCTGCTCCTAAGGTAATCAAATTATAGTGTGAAATTAGGCAGCAAACTACTCTGTCACAAGGTTTATTTTTATAAGGACAAAATTGATATGTTCTTTTTAAAATCAAATTCACTCAAATCCACAGAAATAGGGAACACAGATTTTGGCCTTAGGCTGGTCTGAGCCTTGCTGTCCCACTGATGAGGTGTGAAGCCTTAAGCTAACAACTTTCATGTATGAGAGCTTTAGTTTTTCCTATCTATTCAGTGGAAATAATAAAGCTCCCATCTTGGAAGCTTCTCGTGGGCATTGATTGGTATAAGCCAGGGCACTCTGTATTCATAGCTGTGACTCAAATGTTTATTAAATAGGACCAATTAGTACTGTTTTTCATTACATGTTCTTTTTCTATAGTCACATTGTTTCCAAATTTTTTTAAATTAAAAGGCAATAAATGTTGACCAGTATGGGTGGTTATTATTAACAATGAACAGTTAGGTATTAGGAAAGCATACTATTTTTATCATTTTCTTTGAGATTCTTTTATTCATGATTTTGTTTGAATATCTTTTTTTCCTCACATGTTTTTTGTAGAACTTTTAGAAAATATAGGCAAGTAAAAAGATTCTAGTAACAAGGAAACATAGACAAGGAAAAAGAATCAAGTAAAAAGAATTTACCCATTGTTTCAAGAAATAACCATGGTTAGTACTTTGGAAGATGTCCTGCAAGCATTTTTTTTTTCATGTGTATGTGTGGAGGTGCACATATGTGTGGAGGTGGTATATATTTTTAGTGAAAAAGGGATCATGTTCTGCTTTTTAAAAAGTTGATATTTAATGAACACTTTCCATATGAATGTTCTTCTGCACAATCCTTTTCCATGTCTACATGTGCTCTTTATCTTCTGCCTCCCACGCAAACCCTACTCTTCCCTTTCACCCCACCCATGCCCAGGGACTGGCTGGAGTGGACCACATCACTGGGCTTCCCTGCCCTCTGGGTTCATCCAGTGGGAGCACCGGCAGGAGATGAAAGAGGGGAAGGAAAGTGAGGCAGGGTATTTATCCTACCTCAGCCTCCTGTGGGGTCATTGGAGGTTTGCTGTGTCCACCACCTAGGCCAGGCCCCCTCTGGCCAGCTCTCCCACCCAACTACCTCTCTTTGGGTCTAGTTACATCCCCTCCAGGGATGGTAATGCAGCCCCACTGTTACCAGTCTCAGGATCCTGCAGTACTTCGTGTGGTTTATTTACATATATAAAAGGTCCCTTTTTAAAATTCTTCAAACTGCCCAATTTGAATATCCCATCTAGTTCCTCCTTGGACCCTGATTTATGTACAGAACAAAAGGTTCTCAAATGGTAGTGTGCATCAGCATCCCCTGGAATGTTCCTTTTAAGTGGATTGCTGGGCATGACTCTTGAGAATTTGTGACTCAGTTGGTCTGGGAAGAGCCAGAGAATTTGCGTCTTTAACAGGTTCCCAGATGATACTGGAGCTGCTGTTCCAGAGATCACTTTGAGAACCATTGCACTAAATATTCATCTTGTGTGTGAATCTGACAGTTTATTTAACCAACCACTTTTCCTTTATCTTAGCAACTCTGACATTTGTAGCCTTATAGATAAATCTTTACACGCAGACTTGTTAGCTTCCTAAAGTAAGTTTCTTAAAAGGAGAACTTAGGTTCATGTGTATGCAAAATTCTAAGGTTTTTAACCTTTATTGCCAGATTGGCCATCAGCAAGTTTTTATAAATTTATAATTCTACCCACAAATACAAAAGAAAACCTTATAAATTTAAGATCTCCGTGTGTCTTTGCAAATGCAGCACAGAATTTTATCATTTATTAAAATCCTTGCCAATTGATGAATGAGAAAATGAAACTATTGTTTCACTTTGAGTTATTTTGTTTAATAGTGAGATCAAACCATTTTGCATCTACTTTTGTCCATCTGAACTCACTGATTTTGAGGTGGCATCTTCATGATCTTGGCGCATTTTGCTATGTGTCTGTTGTTGTTTGGCTTATAATTTAAGATACTCTTTATTTGCAAAGAATACCAACTTTGTCCTTTATAAGTTTTCAATATTTCCCCATTTGTTTTTTGTCTTGGATTTTGTTTATGATTATTTTCAAAGAATTTTTTTTCTTTCTGTAGTCAGAGCTGTCAATCCTTCACTTTATGGTGTCTAATTTTAGCATATAGTTAGAAAAACAAAAGCCTGTCTTTACCCCTCACAGGATGTAACGATATACCTGTGTTTTCTACTAATATGTTAATAGATATCTTTAATGTTTCAGTGTTTAAACTTTGATTTGGTAAGGTATAGTTCCCTCTGTAACTCTCCTAGAACCACTTGTTGAGTGATTCATCCAGAAATGCCACTTTTATCCAACTCAAAATCTTAAATATATTAGGGTTTGTTTTAGAATTTATTTTTGTTGCGTTAAGCCATGGACCCCTGTCCCAGGACCACATTGTTAATTAATTATTGACATTTAAGATATTTTTAATGCATCTCATTACTTTCCTTTTTTTCCCTAAATTTTCTTTAGCAATTATAATGACTTACTACTTACAAATAAAAGGCTACTTTGTGTAGTTCCCTCAGAAAGGCCAAAAAAATTGTGTCAAATTTCACCTGAGGGACAAGCTCCTTTTTCTCATGAGTTTGAGAACTTCAACTGTTCTGGTCCACAGTACTGTCCCTTTTTCTGCGGATTTCATTTGTTTTTCTTGTTGACCTCACTCAATTTATTTACCTCATTTAGATTTTATAACTTACCTTCCTTTGTTTCTATGTTTATTTCTCCTCCTGAATTGCCAGCTTTCTTGAGGAGGTGGTGGACTCCAGCTCTGAGTCCCCTGGGCCCCGTGGGGTGAGGCAGGGCTAGAGGGGCTGCAGGGCGCTTGAAAGCTCAGGGCCTGGGGCAGGGGTTTCTCTTGCCAGGTTCAGGTGGAGCTGTGGGTCCTGACTGACTGTGAATGAGGAATGACAAAATAATTTGATGTAGTGTCACTTTTCCAAAAGAGCCCCCTTTTGCAGTTGCTCATTGGTTTCTATGACACTGTTTTTTGAGATTACTTGGGGTTTTTAAAAATGCATTATTTTCAAATTATTCTATTTAATGTCATTCATACAATGATGTTTTAGGCTTGACCGGAGAATCGGAGCTTTTGGAGGGAAGGTAGGTTAGACGCCATTGCATGTGCTGGGTGCCACCAGGGGGACCTGGAGGAGAGAACCAGAAGTACATGCTTTTCCTAGGGCTGCTCCCTGGGTCGCTCTGCTCAGCTGGACAAGCCCTGTGCAAAATCGGCCCTTCACTCCGGACTTGACCATCCGCCTTTCCGGCTTTGTATTTTATTCCATTGCACTTGTCATCACCTGGCAGACTATGTATTTTCCTATTTATTTTGTTTATTGACCATGTGGTCAATGATTTAATTTATTGTCTGGGCCCTCCACCCAACTGGAAGCTGCATGACGCTTGGGTATTCTGTTTCTTTCCTGCCTTGTGCATCCTCAGGATCTAAAACAATTTTGGCAACTGTTAGGTGGGCCCAAAAAGACTTGATTAAGTGAACAAAACCACACACACACACACACACACACACACACACACACACACACACACACACACACACACACACAATCAGGCTGAGGCTTATAGGTCACCTTTTCCAGAAAGCTCTCTGTGTTAATTTCCTCCTTCAGGCTGGCTTCAGATACCCATTGTCACCGTGTGAGCAACACGGCAGCATACTGTCTGCTTAGCCTCTGCCAAACCCTGTGTGACTGTGACTACTAGCCTGGCTTGTGAGTCTCTAGAGTCTTGTGTATTACAGTGCTTGGCTCATAGTGCAGGCCTGGTCACTGTCTGTCAAATGAACTAATGTAATAATTGTGTAAAGTTCTTAAATCAGAATGGGCACCAGTGGATGCATGATTCAAGGATTTAGATTTTCTCTTGCTCTGGCTAAGATATTTCAAAGAAAGCTTTCATGGAAGGCAGACACGTGAGATAGTCAACTTTCCGTTCCTGGAAGAATTCAAGCAGAGGCCAAATAACAACTGTTAGGGGGGTTGTGAAGGTGATTACTGCTTTCATTACCGGGGAGGGTGACCTAGATAACTTGAGATCCCGTGTCACTATGATGCAGTGATTCTCTTATTTCTAGCTAATTAAGCTTATGTTTTAAATCTTGCCTTTCCTTTTTCTCCTGCCCTAATTCCCTATTTCCTAATTTCTCCGTGAAGTTTGTTTGTCATGTTACTTGTGTGCAGTTGTGTCCTCTGCATTATGACTGCAGCCATGATCCATGTTAATTCCTTGGGAAATGCTGGCGCTTTTCATCTGCTTGCTCCTTTTGCAGCCCATTTGTCTTTATTGAATATGCAAATATGATGGAAGCATCTGTCACTTGCTCTGTGATCTCTCTTTTTGCATAAATGATGGAAGGAGAAAAATGATTCTATGTTATTAAACACCATAAACAGTTGTGTGTGCATTTGAGCAAACATCAAGATTTATTAATTAGTGCTATTTACCTACCTATGAAATCCCTGTTTGCTACTCTGTTTCATTTTGTTTTATAAAACAAATTAAAATTTTAAAAGGAATTAAAAAATGCATAATTTAAAAATACTTATTATTGGGGTATTAGTTCCCTAGGGCTACCATAACAAATTAACATGAGCTTGGTAGCTTAACATGACAGAAATTTATTCTCTCAAAGTTCTGGAGACCAGAAGCCAGAAATCAAGGTGTCCCAGGGCTGTGCTCCCTCTAAAGGCTCTGGGAAGAATTGGTTCCTTGCTTCTTCTGGCTTCTCCTAACTCCAAGCATTTTGTTGGCTGGTGGCTGCTTCCAGCCAGTCTCTGTCTCCATGGTCACATTACCTCTTCCTCCTCTCTCTGTGTATCTCCTTCTTGTGTCTTTTATAAGGACACTTGGCATTGCATCTGGAATAATACAGGATGATCTCATCTCAAGATCTTTGACTTAATTCCATGTGCACTCTTTTTCAAGATAAGGTCACATTCACAGTTCCCATGGATTAGGATGTGGACCTATCTTTTAGGGGCCACCATTTGCCACTACAGGCAGTAAGCCAGATCTTGTAGGTCAAAAAGGAAACTGAGTAAGATCTCACCTGGGGATCCTGGGTATGCCACTTTATTCTGAGTTAGTGGCACCCATAAACAAAGATCCGTATTACTATAAAAACAACATAATCATAATAGGTATAATCTATGGAGCACTTGTTATGGGCCAGGCTCTGTTCTAACTTTACAGACATCATCTCAGCTGACTGTCTCAACAAGTCTGTGAGGAGGCAGTTATTATTATAATTGTTTTATAGATGAAGAAATGAGTCTTAGAGAAGCTAAGGAACTTGTCTAAGGTCACATGAGCAGTCGTTGGAAGAGTCACTTATACGTGTTAGACTCCAGGCCTGCAGGGCTAACATGACGGTCAGCTGGTTAACAGAAGTAACCTAGCATCCCTGCGACGTGTCCAGGCAAAGGCAGGGGAGCTTATGAGGTGGCACGGTGACACAGACAAGCTGGAGAACAGGCTGAAAGCCTTCTGCTATGTCCTGCCTGTGTGAAAGACTTCCAGTAAATAACCAGCTGGGTTACTTTTCCCTCCACTGCCAAGCTATTGGAGAAAAGAGTGCAGATGCCATCACGTTTGTCATTAGTTTTGGGATACCCAATACATTTCATCTTGGGGAGGATTGTAAGTGGAGGGGAGATGCTTGCTTCGCTCTTGTGCATGCACACATGCACCCCCCCACACACTCACACTCACACACACACACACACACACACACACACACACACACGTGTGCCCTGGCAGGAGAGCTGTCCTGTTCTGTTTGGAGGGCCTGGAGGGCCTGTGCTGTGGGGTCTGGGGATGGAGGCAGGCTCTGCTTCTGTTTGCCCTGCTCACCCCACCCCGTGACTGAGTTCCTGGCCTGCATTCATCCAGGGAGCTTACCATGGGTCACCCACCACCCCTGGACTCCCACCTCCCAGTTTTCTTTTCCTCTGGAAAGGAAGGCCAAGGACCAGGCTGGGGATGAGGAGCAGTCAGCGGGCATCTCATCTGCGTGGCTGGAGACAGGGAGGCAGCAGGACGGCAGGAGGAAGAAAGGCTGCTCGTTGCCATTCATTATTTATGATTTATTTATGCCTCAATTAATTTAAAAAAAGAATTAAGCCAGCTAATAAAAGGCGTTTGTGTGCACTGAGCTGAGGGACCTGGGCCCCTGGGTGAGCCGCCCTGGGACGTCCTGCACGCAGCCCCGCGTGCCTTGGTACAGCAACCCTGGCAGAGCCTGGCCTCCCTCACCCGCCGGCAGGAGCTGAGCAGAGCCGCAGCCCCATGCACTGGGCGCCATGGCGTTGGGCTTAGGAGGACTTGGCCTTAGCGTGGAAGGAGGCAGAAGAAGCCATGGAGGAGGGGACGTGAGAGTGCAGTGTGGCAGCTGGGGCCTCCAGGAGGGACGGAGGCAGGGGCTTTCCAGAATTGCAGGAGATGCGGCGCAGGGGCAGCACAGACCTGGCGCATTACTTAAAATACTGCCGTGCAGTGCGCTGAGAACTCCTTACCAGGGTGCCTTAGGAGTGAGGAACCCTGGGTGGGGTCAGAAGGACGAACAGGCGCCTTCCCCTCTGTGAGTCTCAGAATACCTGTCTTTATTCTTACCTGCTCAGCTGCTTCAGAACTTTTCCCCTTTTTAAGAAATGCCATAAATTAGTCTAGGTAGAAGTTCTCTTTGAGGGCTGAGGGCTTCTCAGTCCCTAAATAATGAAAGATTTTCACCGGCATGTATTTCAAGTGAGACTACAGTGCATTGTTGAACTGTGATAGTTTTGTGTTATATACACACGCACATATATATTTATCTTTTCTCCCCTATATTTTCAAAGGCCCCTGGTTTCACAGATGGAGATATCTAAAACACATCGGTAGCCATTAGAAGTAGAAAATAAGAATTTTCTAATTCTAGTACACTATGTGTGAATTAATTTAGAATATGAAGTTAGAAAATTCCAAAGTTAGAGACTAGAAAACAATGTCAAGGAAATTGGGCTTTTGAGACATGTGTATATGACTGAATAAAGCATTTTCTGACATTCAGCCTTTGTCATCACAGGCTATTAGTAACAACTCAATAAATTATCTGTAAAGGTGTAAATGTTTATTCTGTGAAATTTAGATTACTTTGAGAGTATTAGAGTGTATTTATTTTTGCTGTTTGTGCATTTTCAAAGGGCATGGCTGTCCTACATGATGTTTTTGTATTTCTTTGGGGCTTTTTAATTCATAGACAGGCACTATGAACCCACTGTAATCATTTAACTTTTTTTTTTGGTAATGGTTTCTCTGTCAATCAATCATGCCAGCAGCTATGAAAACATGCTATGATCTTTATATTCAGACAAAATCAGAGACTATGTCCATCAATCATTTATGTCAGAGGTAAGAAACCACACTATAGGTCACTGGCATGTATTGAGATTCTAGGTCAAAAAAGAGACCTCCCTTCTAACTCCTTGCCCATTCATTCATTCAACCAGTGTTTATGAGCATCCACATGGGTCAAGCATCACAATAGTCACTGGGTCACAAAGATGAATGGAACATGGTCAAAGGCCTTATAATCTGGTGAAGGAGATTGACAAGGAATCAGATGATTTTAATATGGTAAGTGTTAAGATAGAAGCTGCCCAGGATATAATGTATCCAGTTCTGTAAGAAACACCTAATCAGACTGGGGGAGGCTGCTCTGAGAAGCTGATTCTAAGCCAACTCTTTCATAATTATTGATATTTTTAGAAAGGATGGTGGTTAGTCATTTTTTCAAAAAGCTTCCCTTTGACAAAAATTTCTAGTAATTGTTTAGTTTGCATTACAAGCTAAATTTTACATTTCAGGTTACATTTTATAGATTATAGGTGACTGGTTATTTGACAAAAGTATAGGGGAACTCTGCCCATTAGAGAGTAATAAGGTTTTAAGGCAAATGGCCTTAATCATTCAGGTCAAGTAAAGGTGTTCATTGAATTCTTAGTCTTAGAGGAAAGTGACAGTTACCCGATGTCAGGCTGAGCGGTGGGGCCAGGGGGCCAGGCACTTATGAGGTCAGGAGCACCCAGAGTACTCAGAGGTAGCTGAAGGAAGGCCCCTGCCTGCCAGGCCCCAATGGCTTGCACTTCATCCCAGGGGTTGTGGGCAGCCACTAAAGACTGCTAGGCAAGCAAGAGGCCTGATCAGAGTGGGGTGTCTCAGAAAAGGTCCATCTGATTCATTCTGTTGGGCTGGTGTAGTAGTTTCCCAGGCCTGCTGCTAATTACCATCAGTTTGGTGGCATAGAGCAGCAGGAATTTTTCTCTTACAGTTGTAAAGCCCAGAAATCTCATATCAAGGTAGGGGTAAGGCCAGGTCCCCTCCAAAGGCTCTAGGGGAGAATCCTTCCTTCTTGTCTCCCAGCTCCCGGTGGCTCTGGGTATTCCTTGATTTATGGAATCTCCGCCTCTGTCTTTGCATGGCCTTCTTCCCTGGGCCCCTTTGGCGTCTCCTCTTGTACAAGGATGCTGGTCATTCAGTTTAGGACCCACCCTAAATCCAGACTGATTTCATCTTGAGATCCTTAGTTAATTCACCTGCAAAGAACCTATTTCCAAAAAAGGTCACATTCTGAGGTTCTGGTTAGTTATTCATTTGGGAGGTACACTAGTCAACCCACTGCAGATGGGGACAGGATGGAAGAGTTTCAGACAGTCACCTTCTAGAAGGACCTGGGAAGAGGAGAGGTGAGTACGTGCCTGGGTGCAGTTGGGCAGTAGGCAGCTTTCAGGAAAGGTGTGCTCAGGGAGAAGAAGGAAGAGAAGGGAAGGATGAGCGGTTATGGAATAAAAACCTACCTACACAAAATTTGCTTTCTGCACATCCAGGTATTTTCCCTCATTTAAGTCCTAGCTCATAGGCCACTTTCTCTTCAGTAGCAATGGCTACTAACATTTACTTCATTATTTACTTTACAGCTACTAGTGACAAATCAAAAACTCTAGAGAGAGAGATCTCTGATATGAAAGGGTTTATTGAGCCTTTGCAGATGCAACTAGAAAAAGGACTGAGTCCTGGGACAGGAAGTTTCTGCTTCATCAGCAGCAAGGCCTGTTAACAGAAACAACTTGTCTGTCAGGCTCAAGTCACAGGACACATTTAGAAGGGGTCTCAAGGAAACAAAGTTCTTTCAATTCACATTGGTTACCAGTAAAGAAGACGGGCTAACTAGAAGCCAGGACAGGCCTGGGGTAGGTGGCTAGTCCATAGGGAAGGCTTGTGAAATGCTTGTTGATGATGCTCAGACACTGCTCACGTGCAAGGGGGCTGTGATGCTCCTGCTGAACTTCTAGGTCATTTTTGAAGGGACTTCATTCAGGATCGTGGAGTTTCTGGCTAGCTCTGTAGCATGGCTATTGAGTGATGACCTGCTCTTATTTCTCTCTCATTCTGTGTCTCTTATGTATGGCACTTAATTTAGGACATTTCAGAATTTTGCCTTATCCCTAGCATTATCTCATTTAATTCTTAAAAATCTTCAGACGCATATTATGATCACCTCCCTCCCATTTAAACATGAAAAAAATGAATCTTGGAAAGGTTAAGTGACTTCCTAGTAAAGAAATCTTAGAGTCCAGATTTGAACCAGACAAACACACCCCAAAGCCTGCACTGCTGATTGTTCGCACATTATGGGCCCCAATTCCCACCCCACCGGTAAGGTTATTCTTGTTGTTTTGGACCCCCATACCATGTAGTTTATATTTGTCTTTTGGAATTTGTCAATTTCAAACTGGCCTGTGTTTATAAACAGATTTGCCTACATGTCTTGAGGGCAGGCTCTGGACCTGTTTTGCTTTTGCAAGGTGCCCTCAGTATCTTGGACCTTGCACTGCATAAAGATCATATTCATGAGTGTTCATTGAATAAAGGAATATTATTAATTCAAACCACAATGCTATGTCTAGCCTGTGTGAGAGACAGACAAGGGAACATACAATTATTGAACAGTATCATGTGCCAAGACCGAGGTGAGCATTAGGACCCTGGAATGCACTTAGAAGGGGCCCTTAGCTCAGATCTGAAGGTGGGGGGTTCAGAGAAGGGCAGGTTCCTGGGCCCGAGGCCTGAGCTGTACCTGAGGGGTTGGGTAGGGGTGGCCTGGGGATGGTTCCAGGCCTAGAGAGCAGGGTCTGTTTGGAGCCCTGGCTCAATGTGGCTGGAGAGTGCAGAGAGAGGAGGGTGGTAGCCGGAGATAAGCTTGGGCAGGGAGGCTGGGCAAAGCCTTCAGAAGCTTTTCTGTTATGCCAAAGAGTTTGACCTTCATCCAGAAGAAACAATAGGAAGATGTTAAAGAGTTGAAGAATCAAAGAATCAAACTCAAGTTTTGGAGAGGGCTCTCCAGCCACACGGGGAGGTGGGTTATGGGGGATGGGACTGGAGGCAGGATGGTCAACCGAGAGGAGCCATGTATTTAGGAGAAGAGTGTGGGCAATGGGAGGCAAGGGGTGACCGCCCAGGGAGACAGCAGCAGCCAGAAATGTGATCATTTACTAGACAGGATCCAAGACTTGGCCGATATGGGAGTAGGGGAAGGGAGGAGGCAAGGAGGACTTGATGTGGCCTCAGGAGAAAAGCCTGTGGCAGGAGGCTTCTGTTTGGGGCTTGGTGAGTTTGCAGATATCTTAAAGTGGGCTGGGATTTTAGGTCTTGCGTCCTGGGCCCCTGCATCGCAGCTGTATGAATAATGGCAGGTCTCCTTTGGGGAGAATGGATTTTAGAGTTAGAAGGTGCTTTGGAAATCATCAAGTAGGGAAAAATCTTAAACAAAACAAAAGCAATGTCTTTCAGGGAAACACTTGGCAAGTTTGATTTAATCATTGTGAAAGCTTTGAAAGAGCTTGAAAGAGAATGACAAAAATAAAATACAAGTGAAGAGGCAGGGCTGGGAGAAACTACTTACATATAATCATCAGAGCATTTGTGTACTGTCATTAGAGATGGGACACATTCACATACTGACACAGATGAGCAAAGGAAATGCACAGGGAATCCTCAGAGGAAATAAAAATAGTCAATAAACATCTGAAAAGATACTCAATCTCACCTGTAATTAGCAATATGCAAGTGAAACAAGGGATAATATTTTACTCCCACCAGATGGGTGAAATAAACAGTTTAAGGAGGGCAGGCAATATGTCTTTGTTCACTGCAGAAAGATACAAACCAAACTGAGAATAAATTGACATCAGTTATTTCTGAGGGCAAAGGAGGATGGTTGCTAGGGAAACTACTTTTATCTGTAATGTTTAAATTGCCTTACTAGGGGAATGTGTTCATGCATTACTTGTATATTTAAAATTAATAAAGGAAGAGATCATTACCTCCCCCTTGATCATGGCCTCCCTCTCATTTTACATCACTGGGTAATTACAGAGAGTCTACTTCTTGCTGTTTTAGTAGCAGAAAGAAGGACTGACTTGCACTACCAGTTCTGTTATCTTTCCACCACATTTTAATGATATGTGATTTGTGATTTTTGTAATTTAATGACTAATGATTTAATTGTGAAATCTGGAAGTAAAGGAAATACTGGTTTAGAGGGAAAATATAATATGTAGAGTAGGGTTGCTCAGGAGGAGCACCGTTATTTGTGGCTGGGGGGCCGTCGTGGGCAGTGAAGGACATTGAGCAGCATTCCCGGCCCATCCTCCCGAGCTGGGACAATTGAAAATGGCTCCAGACACTGACCAATCACCCTTCCCTCAACTGAGAACCACCCGTGTAGGGAAAGCCCAAAGAAAGAACTTAGGCATCCCAACTTAGCCCAATCCATTGCAATAAGAGAAAAAATAATGGATTTAATTATTATGTGCTAGTATTTCACTATTCTCTAAAGTGACCACTCTTATCTCTTATATATTCCTTGACAAAACTATAATTCTTATTTTTGTATTTTAGATACACTCCCCACACCCAAGAAGGGATAACTCTGCTTCTGGCAAGGCTCAGTGGGTTGTGACCCTTTGGGGCAGCTCAGAGCCATGCTAGTAGAGGAGGAAGGAGGTTATTTTGTCTGTTGGATCATCATTAGAGCTTCTGGGCAGATCATTCCAGTGGCCACACTTGGCTTCTGGTCAGAAGGTCAGAATGCACTGGGGCTCTTGGTTGTGATCAAAACCCACACAGACCAGCTTAACTAACAGAAGGGGCCAGTCAGGGAAGATCACAGTTTGTGAGAACACCCTAAGGGAGGAAGGCAGGGGCAGGGATCAGAGCACTGGAAAACAAGTGCAATGGTAGCAGGGCCTGCATTTTAAAGGGCCTTGTCAGCATTGTTTGTCCAAAGAGAAAGAGAAGGTGTGAGTCGTGATCAGACCACCCAGGCCTGCAGGCTGGGCAGGGAGCAAGAGCTTGGTGAGGAATGATCTCTTAGTGGATACCAGCAGCCAGTGAGGGGTGAAAGTGGCCCAGCTGCCCGTGGTGCCAGGGGGTAGAGCAGGTGCATGAATCCCAGGAATTCAGACACGCTTCAGCTGGAAACAAGGCTGGAGCTGTGCTTGCACAGTGTAAGGAAACTTTCGCACACAGGGAAGTAGGAAAAGTATTCCTACAAAAGCTCAGTATCCTTTAGCTCAGAGAAAGTGACACCTCCACCGTCCGTGTACCATCTCAGCTGCCAAAAGGTTGGCAGGTGTCAACTATAGAGGATGACATGGAGAGTGCAAGCATGAAAGACCCATGGCCTTTGTATTTGATTCTTCCTCCCTCAAATTTTAGGTTTTTTTTCTTTTCTTTTTTTAAATTTATTTTGGTATGATTAATCTACAATTACATGAGGAACATTATGTTTACTAGACTCCCCCCATCACCAAGTTCCCCCAACATACCGCATCACAGTCACTGTCCATCAGCATAGTAAGATGCTGGAGAATCACTACTTGTCTTCTCTGTGTTGCACAGCTCTCCCCATACCTCCCCCCACATTATACATGCTAATTTTAATGCCCCTTTTCTTTTTGCCCCCCTTATCCCTCCCTTCCCACCCATCCTCCTCAGTCCGTTTCCATTTGGTAACTGTTAGTCCATTCTTGGATTCTGTGATTCTGCTGTTGTTTTGTTCCCTCAGGTTTTTCTTTGTTCTTATTCTCCACATATGAGTGAAATCATTTGATACTTGTCTTTCTCCACCTGGCTTATTTCCCTGAGCATAATACTCTCTAACTTCATCCATGTTGTTGCAAATGGTAGGATTTATTTTCTTCTTATAGCTGAATAATACTCCATTGTGTATCTGTACCACATCTTCTTTATCCATTCATCTACTGATGGACACTTAGGTTGCTTCCATTTCTTAGCTATTGTAAATAGTGCTGTGATAAACATAGGGGTGTATATGTCTTTTTCAAACTGGGCTGCTGCATTCTTAGGGTAAATTCCTAGAAGTGGAATTCCTGGGTCAAATAGTAAATCAATTTTGAGCATTTTGAGGAACCTCCATATTGCTTTCCACAATGGTGGAACTAATTTACATTCCCACCAGCAGTGTAGGAGGGTTCCCCTTTCTCCACAACCTCGCCAGCATTTGTTGTTGTTTGTCTTTTGGATGGTGGCAATCCTTACTGGTGTGAGGTGATATCTCATTCTGGTTTTAATTTGTGTTTCTCTGATGACAAGTGATGTGGAGCATCTTTTCATGTGTCTGTTGGCCATCTGAATTTCTTCTTTGGAGAAGTTTCTGTTCAGCTCCTCTGTCCATTTTTTAATTGGATTATTTGCTTTTTGTTTGTTGAGGTGCATGAGCTCTTTATATATTTTGGATGTCAACCCTTTATCAGATCTGTCATTTATGAATATATGCTCCCATACTGCAGGATGCCTTTTTGTTCTATTGGTGGTGTCCTTTGCTGTACAGAAGCTTTTCAGTTTGATATAGTCCTACTTGTTCATTTTTGCTTTTGTTTTCCTTGCCCGGGGAGATATGTTCATGAAGAAGTCACTCATGTTTATGTCCAAGAGATTTTTGCCTTTGTTTTTTTCTAAGAGTTTTATGGTTTCATGACTTACATTCAGCTCTTTAATCCATTTCAAATTTACTTTTGTGTATGGGATTAGACAATGATCCAGTTTCATTCTCTTACATGTAGCTGTACAGTTTTGCCAATACCAGCTGTTGAAGAGGTTGTCATTTCCCCATTGTATGTCCATGGCTCCTTTATCATTTATTAATTGACTGTATATGTTTGGGTTAATATCTGGACTCTCTATTCTGTTCCACTGGTCTGTGGCTCTGTTCTTGTGCCAGTACCAAATTGTCTTGAATACTGTGCCTTTGTAGTAGAGCTTGAAGTTGGGAAGTGAGATCCCCCCTGCTTTATTCTTCTTTCTCAGGATTGCTTTGGCTATTTGGGGTTCAAATTTTCATTTTAAAATAAAAACAAATGAAAGTAAGTATGTGACTTTATAAAAAATAAAGTGTCTGACTTTATTGTATGGAATGAAGATTACAATCAAGGAGTTCCCAAACTATTCTCTGTGATGGGAAATGTAATCCACTGTGTTGAGCAGCTCAAAGTCATTAGTTACATACACACACACACACACACACACACACACACCACAATCATGTGTACACACAGTTTAAGCTCTGGTCTGTTGTTTTTATAAAATTTTATTTTTCAAGTTGTATTTCCTATCACATAAGTCCGGTATTTCTTTAGATCTTGCTCAAAGTTTGAGTGAACATTTCAAAGTTTTAAGTATCACACTTTTAGTAAACTCACTGTGTGATGAACATGCCTCACAGATTAAAGGAGATCCCTTGAGGACAACCTCATGAGAAAAGACAGTCTCAAAAAAACAATCCAATGCAATGGACTATAACAGTGCCTGAGAAACAGTGGAAGGGAAAAGGAGACACTCTTAGCTCATATCCTAGAAAAACTTACAACCCCGGAATTTTAAAGAATGCCTGTGAATGAAAAACTGTCAGACTTGAAAGGGTTTAACATAGAATCTTCCAAAAGGGTTGGGCATTCTTATCTCTTCTCCCTGTTGTCAGCTGCATTGCAGGAAATCATTTTCAGTAAGAAGGCAGTTTGTAGATAATAAAAGTAAAATGCTCTTAGGATATTTCATCTGACAGCTTTTGAGATTAGTTTAATGTTACTTGTGCTTCAAGTTGTGCTTCAATTGTGAGTTTCAAGTTCTGATGAACTGAATATTTAAGCAGATGATGCTTCTACAGTCACTGAGTGTTACTTATGTCCATTATAAGTAAGAGCAAAAAAACTTACAACTCAGTATTTTCACCACTGGGTTTTAGAGACTTCTAGAATGTCTTTTTTAAAAATCCTTTTATATACTTCTGTGTTTTGACATCATGCAATTGCAGACATGGTTGAATTATGTTTATATACTAATTAGACTATTATTATATGCACTCAAAAGTAATGTGTTACTTAATGTTCAAGGTCACTTTTATAAACACGATAAACACACCTTAGGTTTGAGGAAAATAAATAATCAAGAGACTTGAGATGCTTGCGGCTTAGCCCTTCCTACCCTACTGCACTTGCCCAGAGCTCAGAATCCTCCTAATTGGCACAGATCCCTGTAGGGAACCAACGTGACAATTAGAAGTCTGCCCTCATTATAGGAGGCTCAAAGGAATAATTGGTGTTGAAAAATACTCTTATTTTCTCAGTCGCATTGGAAGCAGTCCTTGGACAGAGCATAAAGAGGCTCTGTAGAAAGCTGAGTGCAGTGAAAGGGACACATTTTACGTCGGGATAGAAGGTGTGATTGGCTGGCAGGACATAAACAGCTAGACCTCTTTACCAGCACCTGGGCTGTTCTGTTTGCCCTTGGCCAATCCCTGTGTTTTAAGCACTCACTGTTTTTGGTTGCTAACCCTGATTTCCTCCAAGGCAGTAGTTTTCACACTGTATTCACCAAAGTCTCAGGTTCTGGGGACACGCTCAGCCCTCCCACCCCTTATAGCTAGAGGTGTTCTGATCTCTGTATATTTTGATTTTGTGTAAGACTTAATCTGAAACTAAGGTTCTCTTGGGAATAAATAAAGACAGCAAACCCCAGCTTTTGGATGTAGATGACCATCTGAGAATGTTCCAGTCACACCTGGGCCACCTGGGAATGTGTCTCAGGTCTATGGCAAGTGAGGCATGGGGTGGAAGCACCAGATCTAATGAAGAAAGCAGTGAATCTGGTGTCTCAAGGATAAGGCAGTGGTCTCCTTATTGCCAGGGGATGGACTGGAGTGGGCAGAGGCAGGGGGAGGTCAGGTTCTAGGATTGCATAATTATAATCCCCTTTTGTTTCTGCACAAAGGGAAAATTAAAGGGCCACTTTGCAGGGCTCTGCAGGGCAGAAAGGTTTGCCATCTGGTTTCTGGAAAGGAAGAATTGGTTTACCTAGAGACAGTCAGTGTAAGGTTTTGTTTTGTTGTGGGTCATTTCCCCCTTGGCACCCAGTGTCCCTGTGTTGCCCTCCAGAGGGTGTCTAATCCCAACCATGTGTTAGGAAAACAATCTGATTAAATAAAGTTACCCAGGGTATGGATGACTCAACAGGGTACCCCCCACTATCTTGATGCCTGTTATTTTCAGTGAGCCCTTATAACTGGAATTTCAGGTAAAATTGAGAAGACGGCATAAATATCCTATTGCATAGGGAAGGGGTTTGTACCCAAGTGCCTACTAAAGCCCCAGTATTTAGGGTATTGTCCTTGTCTCTGGAGGACCTGTGGAAATCCCTCCCAAGGAAGCTGCAAGCCTTGTCAGCTTTCCTGCGTCATGGGTAGGTGGCCTCAGAGCCCCTTCCCAGCCAGCCCCCAAATGTTCTTTCTCCCTTGGCTTCTGCAACTGTTCTATCCTTGCTCCAAACTGTGCTTTGTTCTGCTTCCTGCTGGTGAGGCTTAGGGATGACCCCAGCTACTTCTCTGATTCCTCAGTCTCCTCCCAGTGATGCCAGGGTTCTTGTTCACAGGGCCGAAGGATGAGCTTCGCAAACACTCAAGGTAGGAGAGCAAGGTACAGGCTTTTATTTAGAGATGAAGTGAGATGACAGAGCTCCCGGCTCACGTCAGGAGGGGACAAGAGAGTCCATGGTTGGCTTGTTGTCTAGGGGTTTTATGCACGGTTAAGAGTTTTCAGGAATGGGGGTAAATGGCTACGGGTGCAGACTTGTTGAGTGGTCCCAGAATGCTCATTTTTGATGAGTAACAGAAGAAATTTGCTGATCTGATTCTCTCTCAGGATAGCAGTTTCCCTCTGGGATCATGTCCGTTAAGTCTGCCTGCCCTGCCCCCAAGGTGGGCTGGGTTGTTGCCTGTTTGCTAAAGTGTGTTAAGAGTCTTACTTCTTAACTTCTTGGGCTGTTTATAGTTGGGCTTGCTTACTAAATTAGTCTTTTTCCTAGGTTGCAGATTACTTGATTAGAATCAGAGAAGGAAATACAGCACATAGGTACAGTTAAAAATAAGCTGGGCTTTTTAGCAGTCTAAGGTAAATTTTACAGTGTCATGATCTAATTGATACAGTGAACTCACAGGTTATGCTGAGGGACCTTTCTTTATCGGCAGAACACTCAGACATTCCAGGCCAAGTTGCTCGTGGCCTTTTGAGCTTCAACTGATCTCACTGAAGATGTGTATATTCCTAGTCTGGTATCATTACCCTAGAGAATTAGTGTGACTCTGACTTTGCGTAATGCTTAACACAGAGTTTCGATAAGGACTTCTTTGCACATTGTTACATTGTTCTTACAGTAATTATCTTGCTCTACTTTTTTTCTGGAGGCCCTCACCCTACTCTGCCTAAACCCACGGTCCCTGTCTCACCAGGGTCAGGCTGGACCAAGAAACAGCTTTCCAGCCCAGATACCTGCTTCTCAGGTGCTGGTCTGAGCTCCGAGGAACTCCCCAGCCTCCACTGCAAACCCTCCCAAGTCACTGTCATTTGAAACTGATTGTTTCCTTACTCTCTGTCTTAACAACTTCTTTGCTCATGAAACAAGATTGTCAGCTCACAATAACAAAAACCCCTCTAGAGCATTTTGTTTCCTTATTGCAGGATGCACAAAGTTTTTGTTTTAACCAACTCATTGACACATGGAGTTGTCATGTGTCAATGACTCTTCTGTGCTGTGGGGGGGGAGTAAGCACAGAAGTGATTTAGAGCATTCAACAGTTTCTCTGCCCCAAAAGCAACTCAAATGGAGTCCATGATCTTCTGTGATCATTTCCTCTATTGAAAATTTATATTATATAATATCTAATAACAAAAAATAAATGTTGTAGTTATATGTAAGTAATGAAGCATTTAGTAAAACAAATCCATCTTGCAATTTAAGAGTTAGAGCCCTAAATGTACCAATGTGCTCCTTGAGCCCATCTACCTCATTCTCTACTATTTTCCCAATGTTTTATTATGAAAAATTTCAAGCATACAGGAAGAGCAAAATAATTTTATTGTAAATGTTCTCATTTTTTTATTTTTGAGATTCCACATATAAGTGAAACATATGGTATTTGTCTTTCTTTGATTTATTTCACTTAGCAAAACTCCCTCTATATCCATTCATATTGTTGCAAATAGCAAGATTTTTTTTGTATGGCTGGGTAGTATTCCATTAATATATATGTACCGCATCTTCTTTATTCACTCATCTATTGATGGACACTTAGGTTGCTTCCATGTCTTGGTTGTTGTAAATAATGTGTCAATAAACATAGGGGTGCATGTATCTTTTCAAATTAATGATTTTGTTTTCTTCTAGTAAAGTCTCAGAAGTGGAATTACTGGTCATATGGTATTTCTCTTTTTACGTTTTTGAGGCACTTTCACAGTGTTTCCCTTAGTGGCTCTACCAATTTCCATTCCCACAAACAGTGTGGGAGGCTTTCCTTCTCTCCACATCCTTGCTGTTTTTTTTGTGTTTTTGAGGTATCTCATTGTGATTTTGACTTGAATTTGCCTGATGATTTGTGATGTTGAGCATCATTTCATGTGTCTTTTAGACTTTCCCATTATTTTTAAAGTAAACATTTTTTATAGACTGTTGAAGACTGAGTTTTAGTAACAGTACTTTATCAATGCTGGTTAATTTTTACTCAGGCTGGTAGGAGATTCCTTCAGTGTGCAGGTTGCATTTTCAGATGAAAAGTTCTTTATAAGCATAACAAATTCCTGACAAAATGCAACTGATTTGAAGTTAAGTGAAGTAAATCTCTTTGCTAGATCTTCTCTTACATGAAGGATGAAGTATTTTGGGAAGAGCATGGAGCCTTCTATGTGACAAAGAAGTTAGGGGGTGCTGGGGTGTATTGCACTTACTTGGTCTTCATCAACTGCTCACTTTGATAAATGCAGACCTTTCATGGGTGGTTTTTGATATTCTAGTCACCTTTTCCTTCCTACAGGCATATCATATTTGAACAGCCTCTCAGTACTGTTACCCTCTCAATATCTAAATACGTCTCAAGTTTTATTTTTGCATTGTCCACCAAAACACATTTCCTCTTAACATACACAGTGGCTAATGGTCTGCTCACATCTGAGTAACCTTTTAAATAATTCTTCTCAGGGAACCACATGGTATTTTATCAGTATACTGTTTACATATTTTGCAAGTATTCTTTGAGGAGGAAAAGTGGATTACATGATTGAAATGGTATTTGCAGATAAAAAGTGGCAAGTGTAGGCAATTACTGATAAGTGCCGGTGTACCTTTTGTCCCCCTTGATTCAATTCTGGAGTCCATTAATGTGTGCAAAGTGGTCTAGTTAACCGAGCGCTTGGGCCCTGCAGGAATTCATGCTGCTCTCTTACAGATTTGGGATTGAGTGGCTGGGCTTCTGTGAGAAATGGCTCCCATAAGCTCCCAAGCCAGGAGAACCCTTCCCCAGCCTGCCCTATCTAGTCCACGGAGATACTCTGCTGTATTCAGCTCTACTCATATTACCTCTCATTCAAAAATCCCATCTGCTCCCACTTTTTAGTCTATGCAAGCAGCGGCCTGGGCTGAATTGTTCCCATACTGTGTTTTTCATTATATTCACTTGGTCATCCTCCCTGTGCTCTATCTTTGAGCCAGGGGGGCCACTCACCCTGTTATCCTCCAGGTATCATGGTGAAAAAAGGCTGCAGAGTCAGCAAACCTGTCGCTTGTCAGCTGTGTGACTCTAGGCTAGTGACTTAATCACTCTGAGCCTCAATCACTCTGAGAATAATTGCACTTACCTCTGCAAGTGTTTGGGAGAACTAAACAAGTTCCTGTGAATGTGGAGCTTAGTGTCTGGCCTGCCGAGAGAGCTCAGATGTTGCACAGTCTTCCTGACCCACTGCCTGCTCTTTCCCAAGCCTATGGGCTTCTCCTGGAAGTCCTCATGGATGTTCCCAGTACTGCCCCTTGAATACTGGTAACATTTTATTCTGATCTTTTTTGGCACTTACCACTCCACACTTTGTGTGACTCTACTGTACCTGTTTTATCTTCCCCACTCCCTGAGGGCAGGATTCTTGTCTGGTCAAATGCCTTCTTGCACATCAAAGCCTCCTTTCACGTATTGGAAGTTGGTTTTAATGCTATTCATAAGAGAGAAGGATTTAGTATATTTTCCCTGTTGCCTAGGAACTTAGTAAACAATGGACTTTGCAACATGGAGGAAATTATCAAATATCAAATGATTCTATGGCTCGGCTTCCAGTCAGCTTTCTACCAAGAATCTGTTTTCTCTAATAGTTAATGGTTATGAGCTGTCTGATGTTTATGATGCACTAGTCACTGTGTGAAGCTCTATCTCCTTTAATCATCACAATAGTGCTTTGACTTGAGTTCTTTTATACCCGCAATCTAAATGGAAGCCTAAAGAGGTAGAGTACGTGCCAGGTCTCACAGTGAGAGGTTGTACAGCCAAGGAGGCTTGTGCTGAACTTTAATCTTACCGAAGTCCTTTCACTGTGCACTAAATTAGAGAGGGCTTAGTGAAATGGAAACTCATTTGTGAAAGTAGCGTTTTCTGAACTCTTCCTGAAAATATCTTCCTTGTGGAAGGTAATACCTAATTTGAATAAATGAATGTAATATTGCCTAGAGAGTAAGACCTTGGAGAATATCAGTGACTTTCTTGGAAGTGCCAGGCCATTCACAAATATCACCAAGAAAAATGAAGACTATTTTTTTCAAGAATAATTCATCCCCTTTTCTCCAGCAGTGAGAAACCATCAAAGTTGTTGACACTCAAAAGAGATCCTTGCTTTCCACAGAAAATACTAAATAGAAAATAGCCATCCCAGGAAGCTAGAAAAAGTGGCTGACAGCTTCACCCAAGGGCTCTAGTTTGAATTAAACTGTATTATTGGTGCAACATCAGAGGTGAAGCTGAATGCTACTGCACTAGAGCAAAGGAGACTGTAGTGTAATGAGTGCTCTCACTCTCAAGGCTTGGGACTCTGAGTGCAGTATTCACTGGTGCCAGCCTTAGCTTGAGTTGTGTGCTTCAATAGAAGTTTCTTGTGTTTGAGAGCCTAAGTGTGGTATTAAAATTGAAGTCTTTATGTTTTATTGGAACCTGGACTCCTTAATGTGGTTATGTTCAGTTATTAAAATGAAGGCCAACAGTTATTTGGGGGGCACTTTATATACACTTTTTTGGGGAGGGGCTGAGAGATTGAATATATCCAAATGCAAAAATTTATACTTAAGAATAGATGAATACAAAGAAGTGTGTTTTTAATATGTTTTGTTTTTAGGTTGTGTGTACTGAAGGCTGCAGTGCAGACTGAACATGGTATATATGCCACTGGGATGTTAGGTAACAGCCAGCTTTTCCTAATCAGGAACCCATCCTTTAGGAGTTGTGTAAAAGGACCTAAGCAAGAGTTCATGACCCAGAACATGGCTGTGCTTTCTTTACCACCGTCCAGATGAGTCTGAAAAGGCTCATTAATCAGCACAAGGGATGTCAGAAGAAATATTTCACTGGTGAAATGAGTCAAGCTTCTGTTTAGCCAGGAGGGTTATGCAGGCACTGTGCCCTTGTCTGCAGAGGGTGAAAGGATCAGGTGAAGGTTGGAGATGGTACAAGCTTAAAGCACAGGTTGTGTGACTGGTGTGAGGCAGCTGGTAATGAGCCTTGATTGGGTTGGAGCAGTCCTGCCACTGCCCCATGGCTCCTGGGACATCCTCCTCTGGTTGCTGTCCCTCTACTGGCTATTCAAAGAACCCAACAGTGGTGAGTACTCAGACCCACTTAGGCTCATTTGCACTGACTATATTTTTCTCTTTGTATATCTTCAGTTATTTAAGTGCAGCTTTGGCGGTAACTTCCAAGGCTTCCCTTTCCCGGTATCTTTGCAGTGCACACATAAACCCTTTGTAGACTGTGTAATTATAAATTAGGAGCAACTCTCACCACATCTTTATTTTAATGTAGGTTTTCGCTGAATATTGAGCATTTCTCTGCTCAGTGCACTGTGAGGGTAGGTGCTGGGCTGTGGGAGCAAAGGGTTTCAGGTATGGCCTTTGTAGGTGCTCACCTGTCATTTGCTCTTGGCCTCACTACTTAGGGTACAATTAAGGTCACAGTAATAATCTCCTAAACCGTCCCCCTGTGAGAACAGGTCTCCCACCTTCTGCCACCAGCCCTCCATGCTGTAGATCTGGCAGGTGGCCTCGGGCTGGAGAAGAGATCCCTGGTTCTCTCGCCCTCTTCCCAGCACTCCTGCTCCTGCCTGAACTAAAGGTGCCCAACATTCCTCAGCACAGTCCCTGCTATATACAGTGTTGGCTTATTATTAAGAAAAATATATACCTTTTATTGTCAGCATGAATTAGTGTCAACGGTCTGCTAGCAAATATTCAAAACTAGCTATTTTTAAAAATGTGAAGTATATATACACACAGAGAAGTATATATATGTACACATTTACTAAAAGTATATATACTTCTAATATATGTACTATAATATATATATAATATATAAGGTAGATAATAGGTATATATACTCTAAATATTCTTATCAAAAGTATATATACATATGCTCAGTGAAATAAGCCAAGTGGAGAAAGACAAGTATCAAATGATTTCACTCATCTGTGGAGTATAAGAACAAAGAAAAAAACTGAAGGAGCAAAACAGCAGCAGACTCACAGAACCCAAGAATGGACTAACAGTTACCAAAGGGAAAGGGACTGGGGAGGATGGGGGGGAAAGGGAGGGATAAGGGGGTGAAAAAAGAAAGGGGGCATTATGATTAGCATGTATAATGTGGTGGGGGCATGGGGAGGGCTGTGCAACACAGAGAAACAAGTAGTAATTCTATAGCATCTTACTACGCTGATGGACAGTGACTATTTGGGGTATGTTGGGGGGGGACTTGGTGATGGGAGGAGTCTAATAACATAATGTTCCTCATGTAATGGTAGATTAATGATACCAAAATTTAAAAAAAGTATATATACATAGTGAAAATATATACACATCAAAAATTTTACTGATAAAAATATGTGTAGCACAGTTCATAAATAATAAAATATAAAATCCTCTTCCTTGTAAATTCCATAGAGTCAGTTGGTTTTCATAGAATGTTTATGTTGATTTTGGCCAACTTGTTGTATCCATAGTCAACCTGTGGTTGCAGCTGGCTGACTAGTGAAATTCAAATTAAATGTTGTTTGATATTTTCATTTACTGTAACTTGTAAAACAAAAGTGAAATGATGAGGATGTATGTTAGGGCTTCCCTCATTCTCTCATGATGAATTACATAAAATTATTTGAATACTGAAAGAGTATTTCCTCAAGTTTTGTGCTATTCCAAATGTAACAGTTATAGAAATGACACACTTTTAACTTTAATCTGCATATAACATTTTCTCAAGAACAGACAATCAAAAAACAGTAAGTCAAGTCCTGATTTGTAGCATTTACCAATTCCCACAGTGTAAAACCATGGTGTAAAACCAGTCCCGCCATGGCTGACTTCCAGCTATCAATGTGATCCCCACAGAACAAGCAGTTGGGAAGAGATGCACGTATCAGACCACTGAGCAGTATTTCCATCCCCTAGATTCAATACACATAAGATACCTCAAAAGCAGAGATAATAGCATAAGATAGTAGAATAATTATGATGTGATGAGTTTTGTATTTATTACTTCTTTAATTGATTGAATTTTAAGTTTATTTAAATTTTTAATAATGACTTAATGGTTTTAGTTAACAACTGGTATGCAGAATTCTTGAAAATGTAACAGTCTTCTGAGCTGGCTGCAGCAAGTCAGAACGGCATATGGATTAGGTATGTGTTTAGGAGTCCTCAGAGTATGTTTGCAGGAGAGGATGGGCCTGCTCTGATTAAGAGGTCCTGGCTAAGGGTCCTTTGACAGGACTAACTTGCTCAAAGATTTAGAGTAAAATAATTCTCAAAGAGCTTCTCTAGGAATTTCATTCTCTGAGACCCCCTCTACCTTAAATGGGAAGGCCCCATTAGAACACACCTTATCTGACTCCTTTCTAACCTCTACAGGTAATACATATACTTATTTATAAAATAGCTCTAGCAGTTTATCTGTTACCTATTTCTGCTTTACAAATTACCTAAAATTTAGTACCTTAAAGTAACATGCTTTCTCACATAGTTTTTGAGAGTCAGGTGGCAGAGAGTGGCTTAAATGGGAGGTTCTGCCTCATTTCTCATGAGGAGGCAGGTGAGATGCAAGTCCCATATCATGAAGACGGAGCAGTAACTGCCCTTTTTCCACTTTTTTGTTGTATTCAGGCCTGCAAAGATGGGCTGCCCCTACTTTGGTGAAGGCAGATGTCTTTACTCAGCTGAAGGATTCAAATGCAGATCTCCTCTGGAAACACCTTTGCAGACACACCCAGAAATAATGTGTTAGCAGCAATCCCTTAACCCAGGCAGGTGACACACAGCTAACCATCATAGTAGCCAAACTGCAGTTAACTGCACAGAGTAAGAATGCTGTCTGAGTCAGAATGACTCAGATCTCA
Organism: Manis javanica; assembly: GCF_040802235.1. Taxonomy (NCBI): domain Eukaryota; kingdom Metazoa; phylum Chordata; class Mammalia; order Pholidota; family Manidae; genus Manis; species Manis javanica. Next base: position 96,851,856 of record NC_133161.1, read on the forward strand.
TTGCCCAGAGGAGCCTCCGGCCGCCAGCCTCAGTGGGTCCAGAGGGCAATCCTGCAAGTGTCCTGAAGCAGAGAATGGAGATGTTTGTCAAATGCATGCCTTCCTCAGAGGACGTTGTCATTAGGGTTAAAACCAAATCAGGAAAATTTCATCATGAGTATTCATTCCTGTGGCAGTACTGGTGCTTTTAAACAGCCTACATTCAAACTACTCATTGGATTAATGGAAGCTCTCCTTCCCTCTTCCAGCACCTGGTGTGGTGCCCCCAGCTTGATGAGCGGTCAGCCATCACATTTACTTGCTTCCATCCTCGCTGGTTTAGTTGAATGCTTCCCAAGAGTCACTTGTGAGCTCTCCCAAACTTGTTTATCCCAGTATGTTTAATTTTATGATTACACAATTTAGTTTAAATAGTACATAATACTATCAAAAATGAGGACAGGAAGAAGGAGTGGATCTCTTTAAAAATTGCCACTGAGTATAGGCTTGATCAGTGCTACTCAAATTTTCATAGGTAAACAAGCCACCTAGGGATGGCTTTCAGAGGCAGATTCCCACTCTGCAGGTCTGGGTGGGGCTGAGAGCCGGCATTTCTGACTAGCTTCCGGGTGATGGTCATGCTGCTGGTCCACAGATCACATTATTAATTGCAAAATATGAGCCTGTTACAAAAGCTTATTGGAGCGTCATTAAAATCCAGAAGGACGCCACCTTCTGGTTCTCTGCGACCGTGCTCCACTTTATAGAAGCTACACCTGGAGAAGCTGGCCGTTGTGTTAGAGAGCTGGCTATGCTGTAAAGGTTGTACAAATTCCATTCTGGAGAAACGTATTCAAAGAAAAGACGTTGGCCCTATGGTGGAAAACAGATGTTTGGGGTTAAAGGTGAAAACTTTAGGCGTTCGTTTATTCTTTCTAAACAAGCCCCTACCTACTCAAAATACTTTTCCCATTAATTGCCAGTCATATGGGAGAAGAGGGCTTCTACTGTATTATATGAATCTATGACTACCAAACGGCAGCTAGAAAGACTCTTTCAGCAAGTCACCAGGCTTTTTAGCAGGTACATCTCACCAAATCTCAGCCAGGGCCATCTCGCTGTTCAGCTCCAGAGGTGACTCTTGTACAAAATATAGGGGCAGATCTGCAACAAATCTTGACCTTGGAACTTTTTGTGTATTGCTTTGTTTTCCAATTTGGGGAAGAGTATTAACTATGGCAGATATTAAACACCTCAGAGTTACTCTGGGGAGAAAGGAAGACATGCTAAGTAGGTTCAAAGCAATAAATGCTCTTCTCTCTGACACTGCCTTCACATGCCATGGTCACAGCTGAGGAAATGTATTTTACAGTCACAGTCACCTGCTGGAAGTACCTACAGGCAAGGCATTCTAGAGGTCACAAAACAGAAAAACTCACAGACAAAATTAAGATACTTGAATCCCACCATTTCTTAAAGCAATTTAACACACAAATAAAGGAAACGATGGATTAGATTAAGATACTTAATGTATGTACTTTGTAGTATGGTATCAGCAGGTAGGACCACCACACCTGACTCCTGGGCTGGGTGATATGCCCTGTCCCTCTGCCACAGCAGCCTTCCCCAGCGATGGCCAGAGATGGGTCTGAGCAAGGGAACCCACGGGCTGAAGGTGGCGGGGGCTGTTGACGCGTCCGTGCTCTATCAGAGAAAAGGGTGTGACCGGCAGGTGTGGCTGCCCTGCAGTTGTAGCATGCTAATTAGCCACTAAACAGCAATGGGTTTAATTGGACCTCTTGAGCCGAGCACATAAGCACCCTGAGTCGGGGGGGACACAGTGAGTGTCGCCAGTAGGTGGTGGATGTTGGAAATGACTTGGCCCTCTGCTCATCACTTGGTCTGTACATCATTTCCTAGCTTTGAATAACATTTACACTGTGCCATCATATATATATATATATATCATTTTCTATCTATTTTTAGCATTACAGGGTTCTAACTTACTGTCAGTATTTAGCATATACTGTGCATTCTGCTCAGACCTCTCAAGCCCCTTGCTTAATCATTATCTGTACTTAACACATTCTGAGTTTCTCCTATGGCTCATCAGCTCCTTGCTAATTCACTCTGTGTTTTACATTGCTTCTGCATTTCATCCATTTTATTTGCTTTTCTTGTCTTCTTTAGCAAAACTGAACAGTCTCAAATGAGACAGCAAAAAATCACATTATGCAATACAAAAGGAGGACTGAGGGAAAAACAATGTGAAAATACATTTTTGATGGCTTAGTGAGTAATTGCTACTCCTTTTAATAAATGGTACATCAATAAAGATGCCCTTTAAAGAAAGCCTTCAATTAATTTTCCTACTTATAAGTTACACATGCTCAATTTAGGAAATTGGAAAGTACAGAAAAGCATAAAGAAGAAAAAATTATCCCTGATGCCATCACCTGGTGACAATCAATGTCAACAGTGTGGTGTACTTTATATTTTAAATATTATTTTAGTAGACATCTTTCCTCAGCTGTTAAGATTGTATGTTTCTATATCTGCATCTTCAGATCTTAATGCAAATCCTTGATAAATATCCAATGTAGTGGTGCCAGTATATCTTTTTTTAGAGTTTGCAATTTTAACAAACCACATCCTTTTTTTGTGGATATACTGGCTGCTTCAGGTTTTCTATAATGTGTGTAACACTGTGTGAATGGATTTATGCATAAGGCTTTTTCCCTATTTTGTATTATTTACAAAAGACGATGATGGAATAACTGCTTGCAAGGATATAAATGTTTTTAAGGCTCTAGAGATAGATATTGAAAAATTACCTTCTGAAAGCATTGTTGCAGTTCATGGTAATATCTTCTAAAGCTAGAAAGGCAGGTTGAGGACATAGTCTAATTTCTGTACTTAGTGGAATTTAATCTTGTGTGGTAAATGCTGACCTATCGAGAGATTTTCTCTGTCCTTAGAAATCTGGAATACTCTGTCATTCTTCTCTGATCAGATGCTCAGAAGAACTGCACATGAAGAACTGCACACCCCAGGGTGTGACTTTCAGCTCCTCACTTACTCAAAACCTTGCCCAGGTCAGAGACCGTGTTCTTGCCTTGGCAAACTCCTGCCTTTAGAAAACTCCTTATGGAGTAGACTGACCTGTGGGTTCACCCAGGCAAGGGCTTCAGCAGGAGGGGACAGGGGTCTTAACCTTCTGTCAGCTTCCATGAGGCAAACCACGGGCTGTGGAAACCAGCATCCCCCACGCTGCTGCCTCCTGTGAGGCGGTTTTCTCTGAAGGAGGCGTTAGAAGAGCAGCAAGCGTTCACTTAATGAGGGAGAGACTGTTTCCACAGCAATTTGGCTTCACTGCTCTTCTTTTTTTTAATATTTTTAATTTTTTTATTTTTAATATACAATTACATGAGCAACATTGTGGTTACTAGATTCCACCCATTATCAAGTCCCCACCACATACCCCACTACAGTCACTGTCCATCAAGCATAGTAAGATACTATAGAGTTACTACTTGTCTTCTCTGTGCTCTACTGCCTTCCCTGTGCCCCCCACCCCGACATTACGTGTGCTAATCATAATGCCCCTTATTCCCCTTCTTCCTCCCTTCCCACCCACCCTGCCCAGTCTCTTTCCCTTTGGCAACTGTTAGTCCATTCTTGGGTTCTGTGAGTCTGCTTCTGTTTTGGTCCTTCAGTTTTTCCTTTGTTCTTATACTCCACAGATGAGTGAAATCATTTGGTATTTGTCTTTCTCCACCTGGCTTACCTCACTGAGCATAATACCCTCTACCTCCATCCTTGTTGTTGCAAATCGTAGGATTTGTTTTATTCTTATGGCTGAATAATAATCCATTCTGTATATACGTACCACCTCTTCTTTATCCATTCATCTACTGATGGACACTTAGGTCGCTTCCATTTCTCGGCTATTGTAAATAGTGCTGTGATAAACATAGGGGTGCATCTGTCTTTTTCAAACTGGTCTCCTGCATTCTTAGGGTAAATTCCTAGGAGTAGAATCCCTGGGTCAAATGATATTTCTATTTTTAGTTTTTGAGGAACCTCCATACTGCTTTCCACAATGGTTGAACTAATTTACATTCCCACCAGCAGTGTAGAAGGGTTCCCTTTTCTCCACATCCTCACCAACATTTCTTGTTGTTTGTCTTTTGGATGTTGGCCATCCTAACTAGTGTGAGGTGATATCTCATTGTGATTTTAATTTGCATTTCTCTGATGATTAGCAATGTGGAGCATCTTTTCATGTGCCTATTGGCCATCTGAATTTCTTCTTTGTATAAGTGTCTGTTCAGATCCTCTGACCAGTTTTTAATTGGATTATTTGCTCTTCATTTGTTGAGGCACATGAGCTCTTTATATGTTTCGGATGTCAGCCCCTTATCAGATATGTCATTTATGAATATATTCTCCCATACTGTAGGATGCCTTTTTGTTCTACTGATGGTGTCCTTTGCTGTACAGAAGTTTTTAGTTTCCCACTTGTTAGTCCCACTTGTTCATTTTTGCTTTTGTTTCCCTTACCCAAGGAGATGTGTTCATGAAGAAGTTGCTTATGTTTATATTCAAGAGAGTTTTGCCTTTGTTTTCTTCTAAGAGTTTTATGGTTTCATGACTTACATTCAGGTCTTTGATCCATCTTGAGTTTATTTTTGTGTATGGAGTTAGATAGTAATCCAGTTTCATTCTCTTACATGTAGCTGTCCAGTTTTTCCAACACCAGCTGTTGAAGAGGCTGTCATTTCCCCATTGTATATCCATGGTTCCTTTCTCATATATTAATTGACCATATATGCTTGGATTAATATCTGGACTCTCTATTCTGTTCCACTGGTCTATGGGTCTATTCTTGTTCCAGTACTAAATTGTCTTGATTACTGTGGCTTTGTAGTAGAGCTTGAAGATGGAAAGCAAGATACCCCCTGCTTTATTCTTCCTTCTCAGGATTGCTTTGGCTATTTGGGGTCTTTTGTGGTTCCATATGACTTTTAGAACTATTTGTTCCAGTTTGTTGAAGAATGCTGTTGGTATTTTCACAGGGATTGCATTAAATCTGTAGATTGCTTTAGGCGGGATGACCATTTTGACAGTATAATAAGAGGAGGGAATTTTTGTTGGGATGAAATTCAATTAATTATTTCAATTGAATTCAATAAATCCTCTTTAATTTCTCTTAAGAGTGTCCTGTAGTTTTCAGGGTACAGGTCTTTCACTTCCTTGGTTAGGCTTATTCCTAGGTATTTTATTCTTTTTGGTGCAGTTGTGAATGGAATTGTTTTCCTGATTTCTCTTTCTGCTAGTTCATCATTAGTGCATAGGAATGCAACAGATTTCTATGTATTAATTTTGTATTCTGCAACTTTGCTGAATTCATATATTAGATCTAGTAGTTTTGGAGTGGATTGTTTAGTGTTTTTTATGTACAATATCATGTCATCTGCAAACATTGACAGTTGACCTCTTCCTTACCCATCTGGGTGCCTTTAATTTCTTTGTGTTGTCTGACTGCCATGGCTAGGACCTCCAGAACTATGCTGAATAAAAGCAGAGAGAGTAGGTATCCTTGTCTTGTTCCTGATCTTAGAGGAAAAGCTTTAATTTTCTCGCTGTTAAGTATGATGTTGGCTGTGGGTTTGTCATATATAGCCTTTATTATGTTGAGGTACTTGCCCTCTATACCCATTTTGTTGAGAGTTTTTATCATGAACGGATGTTAAATTTTGTCGAATTCTTTTTCAGCATCTATGGAAATGATCATGTAGTTTTTGACCTTCTTTTTGTTGATGTGGTGGATGATGTTGATGGATTTTTTAATGTTGTGCTATCCTTGCGTCCCTGAGAGGAATTTCACTTGATCATGATTTATGATACTCTTGATGTATTTTTGAATTCAGTTTGCTAATATTTTGTTTCATATTTTTGCATCTATGTTCATCAGGGATATAGGTCTGTAATTTTTTTGTGTGGTGTCTTTGCCTTGTTTTGGTATTAGAGTGATGCTGGCTTCATAGACTGAGTATGGAAGTATTCCCTCCTCTTTTACTTTTTGGAAAATTTTAAGGAGAATGGGTATTATATCTTCTCTAAATGTCTGATAAAATTCAGTGGAGGATCTGGTCCCGGGCTTTTGTTCTTGGGTAGTTTTTGATTACCGATTCAATTTCATTGTTGGTAATGGGTCTGTTTAGATTTTCTGTTTCTTCCTGTGTCAGTCTTGGAAGGTTGTATTTTTCTAGAAAGTTTTCCATTTCTTCTACACTATCCAGTTTGTTAGCATATAGCTTTTCATAGTATACTCTAATTATTCTTTGTATTTCTATGGTGTCCATACTGATATTTCCTTTCTTATTTCTGATTTTGTTCATGTGTATAGATTCTCTTTTTTTCTTAATAAGCCTGGCTAGGGTTTATCTATTTTGTTTATTTTCTCAAAGAACCAGCTGTTGGTTTCATTAATTTTTTCTATTGTTTTATTATTCTTACTTTTATTTATTTCTTCTCTGCTGTTTATTATGTCCTTCCTTCTACTGACTTTGGGCCTCATTTGTTCTTCTTTTTCCAGTTTCAATAATTGTGAATTTAGACTATTCATTTGAGATTATTCTTCCTTCTTTAAATAGGCCTGGATTGCTATATAATTTCCTCTTAGAAGTGCATTTGCTGTGTCCCACAGAAGTAGGGGCATTGTGCTGTTGTTTTCATTTGTTTCCATGTATTGCTTGATCTCTGTTTTAATTTGGTCATTGATCCATTGATTAATTAGGAACATGTTGTTAAGCGTCCATGTGTTTGTGAGCCTTTCTGTTTTCTTTGTGTAATTTATTTCTTGTTTCATACTATTGTGATCTGAGAAGTTGGTTGGTAGAATTTCAATCTTTTTAAATTTACTGAGGCTCTTTTTGTGGCCCAGTATGTGCTCTATTCAGGAAAATGTTCCATATGCACTTGAGAAGAATGTGTATCCTGCTGATTTTGGTTGGAATGTTCTATAGAGATCTGTTAGGTCCATCTGTTCTAATGTATTGTTTAGTGCCTCTATGTCCTTACTTATTTTCTGTCTGGTTGATCTGTCCTTTGGAGTGAGTGGAGTGTTGAAGTCTCCTAGAATGAATGTATTGCATTCTATTTCCCCTTTTAATTCAGTTAGTATTTGTTTCACATATGTAGGTGCTCCTGTGTTGGTAGCATAGATATTTATAATGGTTATGTCTTCTTGTTGGATTGACCCCTTTATCATTATGTAATGTCCTTCTTTGTCTCTTTTGACTTTCTTTGACTTTCTTTGTTTTGAAGACTATTTTGTCTGATACAAGTACTCCAACTCCTGCTTTTTTTCCCTATTTTTTGCATGAAATGTCTTTTTCCATTCCTTCACTGTTAGTCTGTGTATGTCTTTGGATTTGAAATGAGATTCTTGTAGGCAGCATATAGATGGGTCTTGCTTTTTTATCCATTCTGTAACTCTGTGTCTTTTCATTGGTATATTTAGTCCATTTACATTTAGGGTGATTATCGATAGATATGGACTTATTGCCATTGGAGGCTCTGGATTCATAGTTACCAAAGGTTCAAGGGCAGCTTCTTTACTGTCTAACCAACTAACTTAACTCACTTATTACACTATTATAAACACAGTCTGATGTTTCTTTATTTCTCTCTCTTCTTTTTCTTCCTCCTCCACTCTTTATATGTTAGGTGTTTTATTCTGTAGTCTTTGTGTTTCCCTTGACTGACTTTGTGGATAGCTAATTTTATTTTGCATTTAATTAGTATTTATTTGGTCTACTTCCTTTGCTGTGGTTTTATTTTCTCTGGTGCCAGCTATTTAGCCTTTGGCATACTTTCATCTAGAGCAGTCCCTTTAAAATACCCTGTAGAGATGGTTTGTGGGAGTTAACATCCCTCAACTTTTGCTTGTCTGGGAATTGTTTAATCCCTCCTTCATATTTAAATGATAATCATGCTGGATACAGTATCCTTGGTTCAAGGCCCTTCTGTTTCATTGCATTGAATATTTCATGCCATTCATTTCTGGCCTTTAAAGTTTCCGCTGAGAAAACTGATGATAGCCTGATGTGTTTTCCTTTGTAGGTGACCTCTTTTTCTCTCTCTGGCTTCTTTTAATACTCTCTCCTTGTCTTTGTTCTTTGCCATTTTAATTACTATATGTCTTGGTGTTGTCCTCCTTGGGTCCCTTGTGTTGGGATATCTGTGGACTTCCATGGCCTGAGAGACTATCTCTTTCCCCACATTGGGGAAGTTTTCAAAAATTACTTCTTCAGAGGCACTTTCTATCCCTTTTTTTCTTTTCTTCTTCTGGTACCCCTATAATGTAAATATTGTTCCATTTGGATTGGTCACACAGTTCTCTTAATATTCTTCTGTTCCTACAGATCCTTTATTCTCTCTCTGCCTCAGCTTCTCTGTATTCCTGTTCTCTGATTTCTATTCCATTAACAGTCTCTTCCACCTCATCCAGTCTCCTCTTAAATCCTTCCATTTTTTGTTTCATTTCTATTATCTCCCTCTTGAATTCATCCCTTAGTTCTTGATTATTTCTCTGTAGCTGTATCAGCATGCTTATGACATTTATTTTGAATTATTTTTCAGTAGATTGGTGATTTCAGTCTCACCAAGCCCTCTTTCTTGTGTTTGATGAATTTTGGATTGAACAAGGTTCTTATGCCTTTTCATGGCTATGGGAGTGATTGCCAGCAAGTGGTGCATGTGTCAGCTGGGAGAACAATGTCCCTTCCTGCTTGTTGGTTGCCTTGCTTGTCTCCGCTGTCTGTGCCAGTTAACTGCACACAGGGAGTAGCCTCTGGGTTAATCCCCTAGGCTGCAGTGGGTGGGGCAGCCCTCGGGATGGCCTAGGGCATTGGCAGAGGTCACATGCCAGCAGTCCATGTGCCTGCCACAAGTACAAGGTACCTTCATGTCTCCTGGTCTCCATGCCCATCTCCTCTGTCTGTTCTGTCCAACTTCACACAGGGAGCAGCTTCTGTGTTAAGCTGTGTGGTTGTTGTAGGCAGGGCTGCTCTGCAGTTGGTCTGCAGCAATGGGGGAGAAAGCTGGTTTGCTTGCAGGTGCCAGTGGGGAGGAAGGAATGGCAGGTTGCTTACCGCCATGAGGGACCTCAGAGCTGTGTTGCCAGCCAGGGGGATCGGGCACCTGAAGTTCCTTAAAGTTCCCAGACTGTTGGGCTGAGTTTGCCAGGATGATTTTGTCCACCTGTTAAACCCTTTGTCACTTTAAAATTTTTCAACCATCTGCTTTTCTTTTGTCCCAGGGCAGCCAGCTGTCAGAACTTCTTCGCAGTCTTAGTCTTGGATTTTGCTTTTATGTTCCTCTAATATCCAGAGCACCATGCAATGTGTGTCTGTGCTCCTGGGGTAGATTACTAGGGCTAGTTATGTAGCAGTCCTGTGCTTCCAATCCCTCCCCACTCTGATTATTTTCCTCCCATGGGTAAGCTGGGGTGGGTGGAGTGCTCGGGTCCCACCACGTCATGGCTTTGTATCTTACCCTTTTCCATGAGATGTTGGGTTTTCACAGATGTAGACTGGCTGGTGTACTGTATCTTCTGGTCACTCTTTTAGGAATAGTTGTATTAGCTGTATTTTCAAAATAAATACAGTTTTGGGAGGAGATTTCTGCCACCCTACTCACACCGTAATATTTTCCTCTCTTTTCATTGCTCTTCTTACTGTTGTTTTCTAGAGAGATCATAGCTCATAATCCCAGATCATAGAGAAATCCCACATCATAAAAATGACTTAAGAAGAATAGATAAATGTGACATTTTGCTAATTGTATTTAGTTGGGAAGAAGAATCATGAATGGCATGGTGATTGATTACTACTGGTGCTTCAGTCTCCTGTGGGGACTTGTACTTGGTTGTCCCTGGATGGTCCAGGAAGAGGTGGTACAGTCCAGGATGCCCTGTGCTCCCTCCCACCAGGTTTCCTGTGGGAGCACTCAACTCCATCGTGTGTAGGATGGTGTGGGCAAGGCAGCTGGGCTGCTGATGCACCTGGTGACTTCAGTGACCACTAACCCTGGACCTTGGGAAGGCACCTGGGCAGAGCTGAGCCCTTGCTCTTCAGAGGCAAAGCTTCCGCTGCCTTCAGTTTCTCAGGCTGCTGCCCACCCCATCAGGAGTTTCAGTTTTTCAATATTTAAAAATTTTTGGTAATTTATGGGTATTTTACTTAAAAAAATAAACAGCACCTCTATCGTCACCTGATTTTACCTTAACCCAAATATACCTTATTGTTTCTGAGGTGATTATTTTATTAAATTTCCATGACCCGGATAGGACTTTCCACAGTCATTCGCTTTGCTTTGCATGGCATGAGCCATACCTTGATGACAAACAGCCAGCACCTCAGTGATGACCTAATTCAGCATTTGTGTCATCCGAGGTAGGGGCTTCCACATGTGCGAGCTGTTTGGAGCTCAGAAGACAGTGGCATGTGGCTGACACCTCCTGCCCAGTTGACGTAACACTCTCAGGGATGCAGCTTCATGCTCATGGGTGCTGAGCCAGAGACAAGCCTGGGTGCAGATTAAAACCCTCTGGGCATGTGGTTTCCGTGGTTTCTTTCACACACAGTACATTACATACCTGCTGAGAGTCACTTCTGCTGCTTTTTAATTATGTTTTGGAGTCCAAGTGCATACTTTTATTTATTAAATGTAAATCTTTGGTGGTTTTGACACTCACATGAAGAATAATCTGTGATTTTTTTAATACATATGCACATGCATTCATGAGAAAAATTTAAACATTTAGGAGTTTCGTTGTTCCTCTCCACTTGAGCAGGTTTTAAAAAAGCATATATGTGTGAGTGTGTGTGCATGTTTGTGTGTGTGTGTGTTTCATTGATGCTTTTATGTTCCCATAAAAGCTGTCTGCTCATTGTCGGTTAGAGTGAGCTAGTTAGAGGACAGGTTCCTATACCTTGAACCCATTCATATCATCCAATAAATCCTAAATAAAGGAAAAAGGCTTGTTAATTGAAACACAAAAAACACCCCATCCCTGGCCCCAGGGCACCTTTCTATAAGGTGGTATAATCAGAGGTAGAACTTTAAGAAAAAGTTCTTATTCTGTGCACATATAAGGAAATTAGGAAGGAAGAAATTAGAAAGTGTCTAAAAAATTGGAAAGTGTCAGTGAGGTCACTCATTGAGTGAGGGAGTGGTCAGACAATCTGCACACCATTTCTTTGTAATGACTTCAGATTAGAAAGGCAGTGTGGTCGCAGTGCTCCAGCCTCCTGCAGAAAGTCTGCAGCCACACCATGACACTGTGACCAGGCACATGGCACCTGGAGGCCTCAATAGCTCACCTGCCTGGCTTGGGCAGTGGCCGTGCAGGAGGGCAAAGGGCAGGGGGATAACCCCACCCACACGGTTGCTGCATGTTCCCTGTAGTCTCCAGTCCTGCAGCCCTGAGCAGTGTCTCCCTTTCCTGAGCTCCTGAATCTGTATCAGGTGCTGCCGTGTGAAGACAAACAGGTGTGGCACATTATAGACACAGTGGTCACTGGGTCAGGTGGGTGCCACATCCACAGCTGCAGCTGGCTGGGAGAAGGTGGGACCTCTCACCCAGGAAACCCCTTCTAGGACTGGCTGCATAATTTATGGGGCCCAATGAAACATGAACAATGTGGACAATTTGTGAAAAAATCATTTAGAATTTCAAGATGGTGACAGCAGAGCATTCAGCCAAGGGTGGGGTTCTAAGTGCAGGTCCTGGCTCAGCCAGGACCCCTGTCCTGGCCCCTTTGTTCCCCTTCAGCTGTCACTGCCCTGTGCAGTCCAAGCAGAGAAGAGCCACATCTTTCATGGTTTTGCCCCTGGGCTGTCCGAACCCTCAACACATTCACTCACACCCCTCCCAAGATCGCTTGGGTCAATCATTTTATTTTCCCTGTGAGAATTGATGAAATGGGAACCACGCCTCTCCAGCATTCTTGCCTCAAGGGTCAAACTGGATATTCTCTCTCTGAGGCTTCCACTGTGCCTCATACCCCATGTTCAATAATGCTAAATGATGTTCCTTCACAGGTCCAAAGCCTTGAATGGCTTCAGACTGTCCTCCTTACAGAGTCCAAACTTCCTACCTTCATGCTCAGAATTCTCCAGAACTTCATTGCATATTCCTCCCTACTCTCTTCTTCAGAGAATCTAAACTACCTCTTGCTCAGGAAACATCATCAGTGGATCCCCCCCATGCTCCGAATGCTCTGTCAGGAGTCAAGTTTGCTTGCCTGGCTTCTCTCCTTTCAGCTCACAGGGTTGTTTGGACCTCATGTATATCTCTCTGAATCTCTTCCACAACAGTGATCTTCATGCTCTTTCTCAGGCATCTTCCTTAAGAGAATTTTAAAAACCATGTGCCCTTTTGCATTTTTGAAGGTGACATTAAAAAAAATGCCTTCAAAGTCTAAACAGTTGCCAAATATGTAATTTTGTATTATTTAAATACTGAAGTTTTACATATTTAAATTTTAACAAAACTTTTATTTTGTTTAAAATACATATGCTCAATGGAACCTAAATACTATATAGTACTTTGATAGTCACCATCATCAATTTCTAAAATATATGTAAAGCTTTCCTTTAACCATTGACCATTTGCATTACTCTTTTTCCTCTGGAACTCATATTTCCATTTCACTGACCCTATTGAAATTCCTATTGAATTCCATTTATGTCATTTAATTGGTAAAATGGTCACTTCTAATCAAATTTGTAAAGCCAGTCTTTCTGGCAACTCAATTGGCCAGAATATAGTATAAATATCTTTTTATGTAGGGAAGTCTTATTGATCACTGTGTCACACTTTGCTGCAACAAAAACATGTATATAAGCAGAAATTAAGCTCTTAAAATTCCTTATGAACATAAGGCTTTTCTGTATATGATTAATGCACACTATATCACAACATAAATATGGTATAAGTCTTTATCAAGAAAAATACATTTTATTAGAAACACATCTCTTTTGAGCAGGAGGGGGCATTTATTTCTCCAATGATCATGTTTCCATGGATGAATATTATTTGCTGCAAGAATGAGACAGTTTTAAGCTTCAGCTCTTTTCATTTAAAAAGAATTTCACAGTTGAAAGCAGTGAGGATGATTTTCAGCTTTAATTCTGTTCAATGCTGGTGACATGGTTATCATTATAAACTGTGAATGACAGTGAGAAGTCATTTAATGTCACTCAACGTTTTAATTATTTCTAGAGCCCATATCAAAAATCACAAAAAATATTTTTAATGTTCTGTCATCTAAGAATTTGCTTAGGTTGTCCTTTACTGTATTTCCAAAGTACTAGAAACTATTAGAAAGTATTAGAAACCATCTGACTTTCAAAAAGGAGTTGATTGGCCCAGTTATTGAAGTCATTTATTTTTCCACTTTCTGGAAGTTATATACAAAAGAGACTTTTCCATAATGACTAATTATGCCTGTTACTCTTTCACTTAGAGGCAGTTCCTATAATTTGATCTATATAGTTAGAAAAGATAAGTAAGATTGAAATATTGTTAACTTAGTACACCTTTGCCAGTGTGTAACATTTTATTTTCTGATCCATGAGCACGGGATGTGTTTCCATTTGTTGGTATCTTCTTTAATTTCTCTTAAGAGTATCTTGTAGTTTTCAGGGTACAGGTCTTTCACTTCCTTGGTTAGGCTTATTCCTAGGTATTTTATTCTTTTTGGTGCAGTTGTGAATGGAATTGTTTTCCTGATTTCTCTTTCTGCTAGTTCATCATTAGTGCATAGGAATGCAACAGATTTCTATGTATTAATTTTGTATCCTGCAACTTTGCTGAATTCATATATTAGATCTAGTAGTTTTGGAGTGGATTGTTTAGCGTTTTTTATGTACAATATCATGTCATCTGCAAACATTGACAGTTGACCTCTTCCTTACCAATCTGGGTGCCTTTAATTTCTTTGTGTTGTCTGACTGCCATGGCTAGGACCTCCAGAACTATGCTGAATAAAAGCAGAGAGAGTAGGTATCCTTGTCTTGTTCCTGATCTTAGAGGAAAAGATTTCATTTTCTTGCTGTTACATATGATGTTGGCTGCGGGTTTGTCATATATAGCCTTTTTATGTTGAGGTACTTGCCCTCTATACCCATTTTGTTGAGAGTTTTTATCATGAATGGATGTTAAATTTTGTCGAATTCTTTTTCACCATCTATGGAGATGATCATGTGGTTTTTGACCTTCTTTTTGTTGATGTGGTGGTTGATGTTTATGGATTTTTGGATGTTGAACCACCCTTGCATCCTGGAATAAATCCTACTTGATCGTGATGGATGATCTTTCTGACGTATTTTTGAATTTGGTTTGCTAATATTTTGCGGAGTATTTCTGCATCTGTGTTCATCAGGGACATAGGTCTGTAATTTTCTTTTTTTGTGGTGTCTTTGCCTGGTTTTGGTATTGGAGTGAGGCTGGCCTCGTAGAATAACTTTGGAAGTATTCCCTCCTCTTCTACTTTTTGGAAAACTTTAAGGAGGATGGGTATTAGTTCTTCACTAAATGTTTGATAAAATTCAGCAGTGAAACTATCTGCTTCAGGGGTTTTGTTCTTAGGTAGTTTTTTGATTGTCAGTTCAATTTCCTTGGTGGTAATTGGTCTATTCAGATTTTGTTTTTCTTCCTTGGTCAGTCTTGGAAGGTTGTATTTTTCTAGAAAGTTTTCCATTTTTTCTAGGTTATCAAATTTGTTAGCATATAATTTTTCATAGTATTCTCTCATAATTCTTTGTATTTCTGTGGTGTCTGTAGTGATTTTTCCTTTTTCATTCCTGATTCTCTTTGTGTGTAGATTCTCTTTTTTTCTTGATAAGTCTGACTAGGGGTTTATCTATTTTGTTTATTTTCTTCAAGAATCAGCTCTTGTTTTCATTGATTCTTTCTATTGTTTTATTCTTCTTGATTTTATTTATTTCTGCTCTAATCTTTATTATATCCCTCCTTCTTCTGACTTTGGGCCTCATTTGTTCTTCTTTTTCTAGTTTCACTAATTGTGAGTTTAGACTGTTCATTTGGGATTGTTCTTCTTTCCTATAGTTGTCCTGTATTGCAATATACTTCCCCCTTAGCATGGCCTTCACTGCGTCCCACAGATTTTGCAGTGTTGAATTATTGTTGTCTTTATCTCCATATATTGTTTGATCTCTGTTTTTATTTGGTCATTGATCCATTGATTGTTTAGGAGCATGTTATTAAGCCTCCATGTGTTGTTGGGCTTTTTTGTTTTCTTTGTGTAATTTATTTCTTGTTTCATACTTTTGTGATCTGAGAAGTTGACTGGTATAATATCAATCGTTTTGAATTTACAGAGGCTGTTTTTGTGGCCAAATATATTATCTATTCTTGAAAATGTTCCATGTGCACTTGAGAAGAATGTGTATCCTGTTGCTTTTGGATGGATTGTTCTGTAGATGTCCATTGGGTCCATCTGTTCTAATACATTGTTCAGTGCCTCTATCTCTTTACTTATTTTCTGTCTGGTTTATCTGTCCTTTGGAGTGAGTGGAGTGTTGAAATCTCCTAAAAAGAATGCATTGCATTCTATTTCCCCCTTTAATTCTGTTAGTATTTGTTTTATATATGTAGGTGATCCTGTGTTAGGTACATATATATTTATAATAGTTATATCCTCTTGTTGGACTGACCCCTTTATCATTATGTAATGTCCTTCTTTGTCTCTTGTGACTTTCTTTGTTTTGAAGTCTATTTTGTCTGATGCAAATACTGCAACTCCTGCTTTTTCTCCCTATTAATTGCATGAAATATCTTTTCCATCCCTTCACTTTTAGTCTGTATGTCTTTGGGTTTGAAGTGAGTCTTTTGTATGCAGCATATAGACAGGTCTTGTTTCCTTATCCATTCAGTGACTCTATGTATTTTGATTGGTGCATTCAGACCATTTACATTTAGGGTGATTGACGATAGGTATGTACTTATTACCATTGCAGACTTTAGATTCATGGTTACCAAAGATTCAAGGTTAACTTCCTTACTATCTAAGAGTTTAACTTAACTCACTTAGTATGCTATTACAAACACAATCTAAAGGTTCTTTTTTTGTCCTCCTTTTTCTTCCTCCTCCATTCTTTATATATTAGTTATCATATTCTGTACTCTGTCTATCCCTTGATTGACTTTGGGGATAGTTGATGTGATTTTGTATCTGCTTAGTAATTAATTATTCTACTTTTATGTGGTTTTATTTCTGCTGGTGACAGCTATTTAGCCTCAGAAATATTTCCATCTACAGAAGTCCTTCCAAAATACTCTGTAGAGATGGTGGGAGGTAAATTCTCTCAGCTTTTGCTTATCTGAAAATTGTTTAATCCCTCCTTGAAATTTAAATGGTAACCTTGTCAGGTAGAATATTCTTGGTTCAAGGCCCTTTTGTTTCATTGCATGAAATATATCATGCCACTCCCTTCTGGCCTGTAAGGATTCTGTTGAAAAATCTGATGATAGCCTGATGGGTTTTCCTTCGTATGTGATCTTTTTTCTCTCTCCAGCTGCTTTTAAAACTCTGTCCTTATCCTTGATCTTTGCCATTTTAATTATTATATGTCTTGGTGTTGTCTTCCTGGGGTCCCTTGTTTTGGGAGATCTATGCTCCTCCATAGCCTGAGAGAATATCTCTTTCCCCAGGTGGGGAAGTTTTCAGCAATTACCTCCTCAAAGACACTTTCTATCCCTTTTTCTCTCTTTTTCTTCTTCTGGTACCCCTATAATGTGAATATTATTCTGTTTGGATAGGTCACACAGTTCTTTAAATATTCTTTCATTCTTAGATATCCTTTTTCTCTCTGTGCCTCAGCTTCTTTGTATTCCTCTTCTCTAATTTCTGTTCCATTTACTATCTCTTCTATTACATCTAATCTTCTTTTAAATCCCTCCATTGTATATTTTATTTCTGATACAGAATTTCTTAAGGATTGAATCTCCATCTTAAATTATTTCCTGAGTTCTTGAATATTTTTCTGTACCTCCAAGAGCATGTTTATGATTTTTATTTTGAACCCTGTGAGTTCATTTCATTTGGCCTTTTTTCCAGGGTTTGTGAGATTTTGGTCTGAACTGGGTTCCTTTGATATTTCATATTTCTACTTGGCGCCCTCTAGTGCCCAGAAACTCTAATATCTGGAGCTGCTCAGCCCCTGGAGTGAGGTTGTGGGTCACAGGGGAACGTCACTGGTGCCTGGAGGGAGGAAAGAGCTGTTTCCTGCTTCCCAGCTGCAGTGCCTGTCTCCAGTGTCAGAGCCAGTGGCCCAAACACACAGGTGTAAGCCTCTGTGCTTTGCGTCTCTAGCTGTGGTAGGTGGGGCCTCACTCTGGCTGGCCTTGACTTATGCAGTGACTGCCGGTTTGTGAGCTGGTGCCAGCAGGCTGAGTATCACAGTGGGGGGCCTCGGAGCTGAGTAGGCAGCCAGGGGGATGGAGTGCCTGAAGCTCCTCAAAGTTCCCAACCTGCTGGGCACAGTGCACCCAGACAACCCTGCACACCTATCCCTTCTCCCTCGAAGCAAGCTCTGTGCAATCCCTGCCCCTTCAGCAGCCCCCTCTCTGCTAGGAAGCCTCTCAGATAACCCACCTTTCCTTTGTCCCAAAGCAGCTGGATGTGGATCCCTGTCTTCCACAGATGGCTGGAATCTCTGTCTTTCAAGTATTCTGCCTGTCTTAGCTTTCCAACCCCACTAAATCTCCAGAGCACCATGCAGTGTAGGTTTGTGCTCCAAAGCAAATCTCCAGGGCTAGGTGTTCAGCAGTCCCAGGCATCACCTCTTCCTGCTCCATTTCTCTTCCTCCCACCAGTGAGCTGGGGTGGGGGAAGGTCTTGGCTCCCACTGGGTCATGGCTTTGGTACATTACCGTGTTTTGTGATGTCTGCTCTGTTCTCCATGTATATGCAGTCTGGTGCAGACTTCTTAACTGTTGCTGTTTTAGGATTATTTGTATTAACTATATTTTCATACCATATATGTTTTTGGGAGGAGTTCTCTGTCTCACCTCTCATGCCACCATCTTGAATCCTCTGCCTTGTCTAGATTTTTTCATAAATAGGGTTTTTGATAGAAATAAAATGATACTCAGCCAATGTTGAACTATTCATCATGCTGCAGATTATGTTTCGAGCACTTACTCGTGTGATCCTCACAGTAACTCTAAGTGGTACAAGTGGGCTACTGTTAAGATTCTCATTTTACAGATGAGAAAAAATCCAGGCACCTGGAGGTTAAGTAATTTGCCAAGGAGTACCTAGCTCGCCAGTGGCAGAGCCAGAATATGGGCTCTTACATTCTATTCTACAGCCTGTGCTATTCATACTGCCTAGGGTGCTCACCTGTTATTGTTGAGGTCTGTATCTTACAGGTTTACTTTCACATTGTTAGGCAATTGTGTGCATTATTAAGGCTTTGAGAGCACTGAATACACTATAACATTATGAAAATAGTTACAGAATTAAAAGGAAAACTATCTTTCCTTTTCCATATTTCTTTCCAGGTTCCTACACATTTATAAGCATTATAAAATTATGATCATGGGATAGATAAAATTTTATTCCCTGATTTTTCAATTTATTTTATTTCAGATTTTTTTCTTTTGCTGTATCACCTTCATAATAGTAATATAAATAGTTGTAAAATGCTCCAATAAGTTGATGTTTCATAATTTCCTGACACAGTCATCTCTTGGTATCTTTTTTGTGTGACAGTGCAAATAACATTACAGTGAACATCTCAGACATTATTTCTTCTACTTTTTCTGGGCTATTTCTTAAGAATAAATCCCTAGAAGTGAGAATACATTCTAGACAGAGGATAAGAACATTTTTTGTTGTTTGTGAAAATAAAGTCACATTACTTTTAAAATGGGTGGGTATAAGTGATCATCGAGAGGTAAGGCACTAGCCATTCCTTCACAAGGATTGGCATATTGTAATGTTAAATTACTTTTGCAAAGTTACCCCAGTTTCTTAAGTAACATATATAATAGCAGACAAGTCTTGACTATTACCTAGTAATATCTTTTATTCATTATTTTTAGGTGTATATTGCTGAAAAAAAAGCACTGTTGAATTATAAGTGAATTCTGTCTTTCCCAATAGAGTTAATTTGAAGTTGTAGTAACAAATGAAATTTCATTCAACAAGAATTCTGATTGTGGCTCTTTAGTTCAGGATATGAAGAATTGCTGCAGTTCCTGGCAGATTATGGATTAGAAATCTTTTGCCTACCCCTGTACCATGATAAAATATATTTTTTCTTTCTACAGCAGAAAATGTCAAAGCAGCTGCTTTTATAGCTCTATCGTTGTGTAAGTTCATTCTTACTGTGTGGCAAATCTCTGAAGAAGGCTTGGAACTAAAGTCCATTTTGCATGACTCATATATAGTTTATTGAATAGACAAGATATCAAAGGCAGTGAGATCTACTCCATTTCTTCACTTAACAGAAGATTTTGTTCCAGAAGTCCTAAGCCATTTTCTTTGTGGATTAGTTTGCCAAAATACTGTATATTTTGCACTATCAGAGTTCAAATCAAGTGAAAAAATCTTATACTTATTTACTCATTACATAAATCTTTATTGAGCATCTTCACTCTGCTGGTGGCCAGTTGTATCCAGCATGGCCCTGCCCTCATGGAACTTACCACCCAGCTGGGGCTGTGAAAGAAAAACAAAGCTGGACACTAGTTCAAGGCAGTTGGACAGATTCTATTCAATATTACTGCAGTAGGGGAGAGCCCTCAGTGTAACCTGAGCACAACTCTGCCAAAACAAAAAGCAGTAGGCCTTTGGAACCCTGGGGTGTGCTAAATGGAAGTCATTAAGGTTGTTAGGGGGCTTGGTCTACATGATTAGGCCACCTGGTTTGTTAATCGGTGCTTATCTGGAAGAAAAACAAACTTCTCATTATCTTTAGCACAGAGGTAGTTTTGCCAAATTGGAGCAAGGTGCCCAGGTAAGTCAGGGTCTCACCCTCCCACAGGGAGACAGAAGAGCTGTCTCCCTGATGCCTGCATTTCAAAGAGATGGCTCCCAGGTCCTTGAGGAGACATTGCTGGGTGGTAGAAGACTGACAGTTTAAAGGAGCAAGGAAAGGATTTAAAATTGCAAGTTTTCTAAAATGCACCAAGAAAAGGGATTTCAGGCGCCTATGGTCAAGTTTCGGCTGGAACAAACAATAAATTCTTTGGTACTACTGCGTTTTCTCAAGCAGACATTTTAAAGAGGCTGGAGTCATCATCCTAGGAGCAGGGCCTTAAGCTGGTAGAAGCTCTGCTAGTGTTTGTTCAAGGCTCTTAGGCTGTGGGGAAAACAAAATTGTGTTCAAAGTTGTACTTCTTGTAGGGCAAGGTTGAGGCTTAGTGAAGAAGTGGGCTCAGGAGCCTGACAAAAAATTTGGTTAGGGACACTCTTTGTCAGGATTCAGCCGGTTACAACAGCCTTATTGTGTCAATGCCAAGAATGGTGTGCATGCCGCACAACTCTAGGGGTGCCATTACCTCATAGCCTGGGTGAATGACTCCCTGCAGTGTCCAGCCAGAATGGCCCCATGTAGCATCCTGTGAGCACAGCCTCCAGCTGGAAGAATTATTTCCAGTTAGTTCTCTTCAGTTGTGACCTGGTCAGTGGGCAAGGTCCCTCCTGAGCATCCACACCTAAGATGTCTGAGTCGCTCACTCACTGGAAGGGGCTGGACTGGTGGACTGTTGGTGATCCCACTGCCCAGGCATTGGATCCATACACTGAGCACAGCTCAGTCCCAGCTTCCTTCCATCCTCTCCTTGGAGCCTCCAGGGGGAAGATCTTCACTTCCTTCCCCATCCAGGACCCGCCTTCTCCTTGGAGACAAAAGTCTCCATTAGCAGATGTTGTCTGACACCTGAGGCTGTGGCTGTCCCGTCTCAGTTCCCTCTGCAGTGGGGAGAGCAAGTTATAAGACCCAGGAAACAGGAGGGCGGATGTGTCTAGATGAGCCTCTGCCAGAAGCACTTGTGAGGAAGCAGTTGAAGGCAGTTGAAGGGCTGTGGGGGTGAGTGAGGGAGAGCGGGAAGCAGACACGGGGACACTTCAGCCAGTCTGCAGAAAGGACGGCGTTTTCCCAGAGATACTGACACTGCCATGAAGCAAGGGGAGGTAGGCAAGCGACAGAAGAGCAAAGGGCAAAGGGGAGGCGAGGGTAAAGAGGCCTACCATGCTTTCTCTGGTCTCTTTTCCTGTCTGCTTCTGTTGGATCAATTGTGTTCTCTTTATAGCTTTCTCCCCAACTCCCAGCAAGTAATGTGTTCTATTTTGATTCTTTTAGTGGCTAACTTTACATTTTTAAGAGGCATCATTCATTTTACAGACACTGGAGGTCATCAATCTCTGTATTGTCGTCTAAGAACACAAAGGCCTTAAAATACCCAACTTCCCTCCTCTGCCCCCCATTTTTGGCATTACTTGTATTCCCTTATTCTTGTGAACATCCAAGTCTGGTCATTTATCATGATTTTTGCAGTCAGTTCACATTTAGATGAACCAAAATGTTGGTCAGTCTCTTTGCTTCTTCTGGGCTAAGAAATCCAGCTCATTTCTAGACTCATTCTTATTCTATGTGCTGAAATAATCTTTCAGTGACATAAAGTGAGAAAATCTCTCAGTCTTTGTTATATCTGAAAGTTAACCCTTGCTCTTGAATTAAAGATTTGCTAAATATATAATTCCAGACTAGCTGTTCTGTTTTCCCTCGGCACTTTGAATATATCACTACATTGTCTTCGGGAGTCCTTCGCTGCTGTGGAAAATGGGCTTTTGTCTAATTGCCCTTCCATTTTAGATAATTTTCCTTTCCGCTTGGTAATTTTCTAAGTATTTCTCTTTTCATGTTCTGCCGGCTCACTGTCCTGTATCTGTGCAGATTTGTTCAATGTGTTCTCGCTGAGACTTGCTGTGTGGCCTCAGTCTAGGAATGAGATTGTTCTTCACATCTGGAAATGTCTCTACCACCATCACCACCATGCCTTTTTCCTATTCTCTCTATTCTAAGTTTCTGGAGCTCCTGTGAACATAGAGCGGGCATTTTCATTCTCCCTTCATGTTATTTAAACTCTCACATTTTCCAGATCTTTGTTTCTTAATGTGCACTGTGGGTAATTTTCTCACATCTTTCTTCCAGTAGACTCTGAGGGCCTGTCTGCTGATTTCTGTATTTTGGTAACTAAATATTTCATATATAGAATTTCTTAACATCTTTTGCAAGTCACCTTGGTCTTTTTCCATAGGTTCCTGTCTTATGGTTCGTATTTCTTCTTTTATCACTTGTAACAATTTAAGGTGACATTCTTAATTTAAAGGTTCTCTCAGATTGTTTTCTTGTTTCTGGTTCTTGGGGTTCAAACTGTCCCATTTTTTACCTGCTGACTGTCCCTCATGGTGGTTTCCTCTCACCAGGAGCCCCTGGGGCTGGGCCATGGCAGCCTCCCAGTGGGAGAGTTCACACTGACCTCTACGGGCCTCATGCAGTTCAACAGTTCAGGCAATTTCTTATGTCAGTTTCTGGCTGGGGATGTTGTGTGCCTCCTTACTGCCCATGTAGTGTGAATTCTGGTTCCATTTCTGTTGCTGGGTTAGGTCTGGGGCCCGATTCTTTTAGGTAATTCCTACCACTCTTGGCCTCTTTGGAGCCATGGGTTCCCTGGGCTTTTGTGTTGGTCTCTTCTTCACTGAAGTAACAGGCCAGCCCTCCAAGGCTCCTGGCTTCCAGCAGGGCACCCAGGGCCTGGGGTCCTCCCAAGCCCTGCTCTGGTGGCTGAGGCCTATGTCCAGCTCCAAAATGCCTGTGCCTCCCTGTGGCTTCAGCTTTAGCCAAGCTGTCCCAGCTTTTACTGACCTCTTCATTCCTGGCCCCTCTTTTGGTATTGAAGTTGGATATATACCCAGAAATGTGTCTCTTCTTTAGCATTTTTATGTATTTGAAGCAGGTAGGGAAGCGTTAGAAGTGGGAGGCAGGAGGCCTTTCATGTCAGCTCAGAGAACCCTATTGAAAGGGCCCCAAATTGTCTTAGGAAGCCAGCATAACATTGTCACCAAAGCTGCAGAGATCCTTAATGATCTTGTCCTCAATCTTGTGGTGATCACTGGCTTCAAGCTGGTGCTGGGCTCACTGGCCCACGGAAGATCCCTGCTGCCATTTCTCCTGTGACCCAGAAGTAGATGACCCCTCTCAGCAGGTGGCCTCAGTCTGGGCCTGTGGGCCTGGGATTTTCTTCAGGCAAAGGAGCTCCATGGTGTTTCCTGAGGGCCCCCTTCTGGTTCCCATTCTCTTTGTCAGGCTAGTGATTTTTATCTTTCTCAGGAATATCTCCTGCCTCTTCTAGAAAGACCTGTAATGTTTGTGACGGAACATCTTCTCCTGTCTCCTGTCTCCTGCAGGTTGGAAATAACAAAAAGGGTCCCCCCACAACTGTTTTTTTTTTTTCTCAGTGAGAGAAGTTTCAGTTGGAGGGTGATTGTAGCCAGGATACAACTCGGTAAGATTTGAGGTAGACTTGGGGAAGGGATGCCAGGAGCATAAATCTTCCCACAAGTCTGCTGAGAAGTGGAGAAGATAAATAGGTTATTTTAGTGAGAGGAGTGTGGGAAGGAGTCAGATATCTGCATGGTGATGGGAAGGAGACTGGTGTTCCTGAGGGGAGGGTGACTAACAGGGCAAAGTCTTGGAGGGCCTGGGATGGCCATCAGCCAGGGAACACCTGTCCCACACAGCCCCACACTCTCTGTTTAAGGTGACTTACTGTGTATTTCAGAAGGAGAACTTTGACTAAAGGAACAGTGCCATGGCTCTACTTCGGGTTCTTCTCCAAAAGAGAGAGAGAGATTTGAAACCACTGTCCTTGATTTTACACCTCATGGAAAGGGCAGCTCCTGGCCTAGAAGAAGCCAGCAAGCTGTGGGGTCTGCTGGGGGGCCTCTGCAGCCTGTCAGACTGCCTGGCTGGGAGACTGTAGTCAAGGAATCTTCACAGTGGCTTTTTCTAGAAGTTGAGTTATCTCTTATCACTGTCCAAAATAACTTGTGGAGATATAGGTCCTTGAATAGATTTGATACATCGTGATGGGGTGTGTTCAAGACTGGGTGGCTTAAACATAGGTTTATTTCTCACATTTCCGGAGGCAGGAATATCAAAGTGCCCGCTGATCTGGTTCCCAGTGAGAGCCTCTTCCTGGCTTGCAGACACCACCTTCCTGCTGCGTCGTCACACGGCAGAGAGACAGATTGCACCCTTGTGACTCCATCTGAACCCAGTTACCTTCCAAAGGTTGTGCCTTCAAATCGCAGAGAGCAGGGCTTCATCACAGAAATATTTAGTCTTTCAGAGACTGAGGTTCAGGGATGGCTCTGGTAGAATATTACAGAGGGAGTCAGGCCATCCAGACACAGAATTGCTTAGAGGAGGCTAATTGTGGACTCAAGAAGGCTTAGGCAGAAGTGTGTGTGTGTGTGTGTGTGTGTGTGTGTGTGTGTGTGTGTGTGTGTGTGTGTGTTGGGAAGGCAGGTAGGATGGAAATCTAACCTTACGATTATACTTAAATACAGCTGGCTTTCGTTTTATTCAGGCAGTTCTCACTTTTAAGTCCCTTCTGAAATGCCACCTTTCTTTTCTGTAAATAAATGAACTAATTCATTCAATTAATATTTATTTGTGATGCTCTGTGCTAGGCACCACTGGGGGGGTTGGGGGTGCAGAGATAAGTGGGGTTATCTGTGTCCTCAGGGAGCTCATAGTCTCTAGGGACAGTGGTCCTCAAACAGGGGGCAGGATTCCCTGTGGTGAAAGACAACTTTCCAGGGAGTACTCCTGCAGGGATATTGGATGGCATTTTTTTCTTAAGCTTTCAACTTTAAAATCATCTTTTCTAAAATCGATGTGCTTGAATAAACCTGTGTTCACAAAAGGGAGGCATTCCCCTCACCTACCTCAAATCTTTCCCTGGTGCATCACCCAACAGGGTGTAAGACTTCAAGGGCATCAGACAAGGAGAAAACCTTTTTTTTAAATACTAAATAAAGACATCATAAAGCCTTGGAACTTCCCCCTCTGCTACTGCTTTCTGTTTTTCTGTTAAGAGTGAAGTGTGGTGCTGGAAAGGGGGTGCCTGGCCCTGCATGTTTGTCATGTTAGGATATATAGCATGTGGAGTAATGACAGGTCTCATTTTAATGACTTCGCCTCTTCTAGTCTCTACCTATTATGAAAGAAGTCCTTTAGGGAGCAAAACAAAGAGAGCTTCTGTAGGCAACAGCACTAAAACCAGGCCCACCGTATCTAAATGTGTGCGACTCTTTCCACCCGTCCTCAGGGTTCACCCCCAGAGCAGGGCATTGATTCCCGCAAGTGCAATCAGGATGTTTCCTGGAACTACCAGCATTTTCAAGGCTATTAAATAAAATGCATGAATAAAACTTTTACCAAACTTCTCTCAGATTAGCAATATGTTTTAATTAAGGTAGTCAAACCTCTTTTTCAAATCATATCATAAAGTCATTACAATTATTTGTCACGTTATAAAATGTTTAATGTTTTCTTCCTACTACTATTAATACAAAACAAAATTACAAATTTATGCTAGCTACTAGACTGATTATTTTTAGCAATGTATTCATTTTCTAATAGATATAGAAATTTTGGCAATTATAGCTAACAAAATTATTGGAGTTAATTTGGATTTTTATCCATGAGACTTATTTAATTGTCCTTCAAAACCAAACCATATATACACAATTATAGAAGAAATGCCAAGGCTATTATTATGCTCCACTGTTCTCAGATAACTAGTAATTTTAGCTGCAAATTACATTGCACTAAAACAAATTAAGTAATGAGAATGATTCATTATCTTGTTTATATAACTTACTTTAAAAAGGATAAATATATTAGATCTGTATCATTTTAATCATACTATGATATTTTTAGCAAGCTAACTTACTTACATCTTTTCTTTCATTTCCAGTCATATTTATAATATTTTGAAATATGCATTAACAGATTGATTTGAATTTTAAAATGAGGTCAGACTTCTTTCTGACAAAATAATCTGATTTGGCTAATTGGTTTGACAAAGAGGACTGCCTTTACCATTTATGTTATGTGGTAAAATTTTTCCATAAACAGAATGATTATAGCTTCAAGATTATAACAAAAATATATTTAAAGCATGAGCTAATATGAAATCATTGTATTAAAAATACTGTATTGCTAAAAGGGTAATGAAATTAATAACACATCAAATTTCTTAACTTTTCATGAGTTAATCAGTGTACCATTAAATGAAATAGTAATATTAATCATTTGGTAAGTCTTGGTGAACCTTTCTTGTATACGTCCCAGAAAGTGATTGATTCTAATGACGGGTAAGAAACCTTTTGCAGGTCAGGTGTTTTCCAGTTCTTTACTTTCACAAAACTGAAGCAGGACCTAATCGAGTTGTTGGCTTATGATCATTAAAAATAATTTTGATGATGAATGACTATGGGATTTGGAACATAAAACTTGGAAGTAGTTGAAAGACTTGTGTAATATTACTATAATGAAATCTGTTTCACTCATATCTACTTATTTAGGTTACCAAGATATGTTATTTCTTAATTCCATAATAATAATCATAACAACAGTAAAAGGAATTACATTAGCTTAGAAACCTGAATCATGCTAACAATGTCACATTAGTCGTGGATACATGAGCAGGGAGAAACAGTCCTTTTCATATTATTAACAGATGCATTTCTGATAATTTCCTTATGTTAGCATTTTAAAAAAATAAAATTTGTAATATATTTATTTGGTTTGGATCAATCTATTCCACTATCCTACTGACAATAATTTTAACAAGCAATAATTGGTTACCTAACCCAGAAGATGTTGTTTAGCACTGGGGATCATGGGAATTTTTTAGAAATGAAATTTAAATCTGTATACACATTTCATTATAGAAAGCATAATTAGTAAAAAGATTATGTCATAAATATACAGCATTAGGATTAAATGATGCCAGGGTATTGGAATGCAGATTAAAAAATGAATTTCAAATATAAAAATTTATTAACATAATGAGTATGTTAGAGTCTGTTGGATATATTTAATAGAATGATTTAACCATTTTATTTTAAAATGTCAGTATTTATAATATACCTGAAATAATATCCTTTGCTCTGATTTAAGTTTTTGAAAAATTTTCTATTTCAAAAACTTAAATCAGAGCAAAGGATATTCAGTTTAAAAATGTACATGCAATTACATAGTTTTTAAAAAATACCTTTAGTGGTTATGGTAACCAAAATGTTTGATGTGAACAAAAGAACTATTATAGAGCCAACTCAGAAATAAAAAAATTACCACATGCTTCCATTATATAATAATAAATATGATACATAAATAGCACACAAATCAACTAGGTAGTTAAATGGAAACTTCCTGGGGTACTGGTAACTGCTTGGGTAAAAAAAAGGAGCTAACCTAGGTAGAAGATGAGGTACAGAGACTGGGACCATTTAAAGAAACTGGAGGTGGGCAGTCGGATGTGTGCACTGTGGGTGGGTGTCGTGGAAGTAAAAGCTTACTCAGTCGGTATCCTGGGCTTAGTCACTGAGGCAGTTCCCAGTATTTTGTAATTACAATGATACTGCAGTGGGTATCCTTGTGTATCTACAGTTTCATTTTCTGAAGGCCTCTCTTCCCTATACCTCCTGGTCATGGAAGAGCAGTTGGTGGTACAGGCTTGCAAGAAATGAATGCTACATTTTCAGGAATTTTGTGAACCTGCTGTTGAACCATTGATAACTTGAAATTGACTGAGGTGGGGGAATTAATTTTTTTAATTTTATTTTGTTATCATCAATCTACAATTACATGAAGAACATTATGTTTACTAGGCTCTCCCCTACCCCAAGTCCCCTCCACAAACCCCATTACAGTCACTGTCCATCAGCATAGTAAGATGTTGTAGAATCACTACTTGTCTTCTCTGTGTTGCAAAGCCCTCCCCTTGCCCCCACCCCCCACATTATACATGCTAATCATAATACCCCCTTTCTTCTTCCCCACCCTTATCCCTCCCTTCCCTCCCAATCTCCCTAGTCTCTTTCCATTTGGTAACTGTTAGTCAATTCTTGGGTTCTGTGAGTCTGCTGCTGTTTTGTTCCTTCAGTTTTTCTTTTGTTTTTATACTCCACAGATGAGTGAAATCATTTGGTGTTTGTCTTTCTCTGGTTGGCTTATTTCACTGAGCATAACACCCTCTAGCTCCATCCATGTTGTGGCAAATGGTAGGATTTATTTTCTTCTTATGGCTGAATAATATTCCATTGTGTATCTGTACCACATCTTCTTTATCCATTCATCTACTGATGGACACTTAGGTTGCTTCCAATTGTTGGCTATTGTAAATAGTGCTGCGATAAACATAGGGGTGCATCTGTCTTTTTCAAACTGGGCTGCTGCATCCTTATGGTAAATTCCTAGAAGTGGAATTCCTGGGTCAAATGGTAAGTCTATTTTGAGAATTTTGAGGAACCTCCATATTGCTTTCCACAATGGTGGGACTAATTTACATTCCCACCAGCAGTGTAGGAGGGTTCCCGTTTCTCCACAACCTCAATAACACTTGTTGTTGTGTGTCTTTTGGATGGTAACCGTCCTTACTGGTGTGAGGTGATATCTCATTGTGGTTTTAATTTGCATTTCTCTGATAACTAGCGATGTGGAGCATCTTTTCATGTGTCTGTTGGCCATCTGAATTTCTTCTTTAGAGAACTGTCTATTCAGCTCTTCTGCCCATTTTTTAATTGGATTATTTGCTTTTTGTTTGTTGAGGTGTGTGAGTTCTTTATATATTTTGGATGTCAAGCCTTTATTGGATCTGTCATTTTCAAATATATTCTCCCATACTGTAGGATACCTTTTTGTTCTATTGATGGTGTCCATTGCTGTACAGAAGCATTTCAGCTTGATATAGTCCCATTTGTTCATTTTTGCATTTGTTTCCCTTGCCTGGGGAGATACGTTCAAGAAGAGGTCACTCATGTTTATGTCTAAGATATTTTTGCCTATGTTTTTTTTCTAAGATTTTTATGGTTTCATGACTTACATTCACGTCTTTGATCCATTTTGAATTTACTTTTGTGTATGGGGTTAGACAGTGATCCAGTTTCATTCTCTTACATGTAGCTGTCCAATTTTGCCAGCACCATCTGTTGAAGAGACTGTCATTTCCCCATTGCATGTCCATGGCCCCTTTATCAAATATTAGTTGACCATATATGTTTGGGTTAATGTTTGGAGTCTCTATTCTGTTCCATTGGTCTGTGGCTCTGTTCTTGTGCCAGTACCAAATTGTCTTGATTACTGTGGCTTTGTAGTAGAGCTTGAAGTTGGGGAGTGCGATCCCCACCACTTTATTCTTCTTTCTCAGGATTGCTTTGGCTATTTCGGGTCTTGGTGTTTCCATATGAATTTTTGAACCATTTGTTCCATTTCGTTGAAGAATGTTGTTGGTAATTTGACAGGGATTGCATCAAATCTGTATATTGCTTTGGGCAGGATGGCAATGTTGACAATATTAATTCTTCCTAGCCAAGAGCATGGGATGAGTTTTCATTTGTTAGTTTCCTCTTTAATTTCTCTTCAGAGTGTCTTGTAGTTTTCAGGGTATAGGGCTTTCACTTCTTTGGTTAGGTTTATTCCTAGGTATTTTATTCTTTTTGATGCAAATGTGAATGGAATTGTTTTCCTGATTTCTCTTTCTATTGGTTCATTGTTAGTGTATAGGAAAGCCACAGATTTCTGTGTGTTAATTTTGTATCCTGCAACTTTACTGTATTCCGATATCAGTTCTAGTAGTTTTGGAGTGGAGTCTTTAGGGCATTTTATGTACAATATCATGTCATCTGCAAATAGTGACAGTTTAACTTCTTCTTTACCAATCTGGATTCCTTGTATTTCTTTGTGTTGTCTAATTGCTGTGGCTAGGACCTCAAGTACTATGTTAAATAACAGTGGGAAGAGTGGGCATCCCTGTCTTGTTCCCGATCTCAGAAGAAAAGCTTTCAGCTTCTTGCTGGTGAGTATGATGTTGGCTGTGGGTTTATCATATATGGCCTTTATTATGTTGAGGTACTTGCCCTCTATACCCATTTTGCTGAGAGTTTTTATCATGAATGGATGCTGAATTTTGTCGAATGCTTTTTCAGCATCTATGGAGATGATCATGTGGTTTTTGTCCTTTTTGTTTATGTGGTGGATGATGTTGATGGATTTTCAAATGTTGTACCATCCTTGCATCCCTGGGATGAGTCCCACTTGGTCGTGGTTTATGATCCTTTTGATATATTTTTGAATTTGGTTTGCTAATATTTTATTGAGTATTTTGGCATCTACGTTCATCAGGGATATTGGTCTGTAATTTTCTGTTTTGATGGGGTCTTTGCCTGGTTTTGGTATTAGGGTGATGTTGGCTTCATAGAATGAGTTTGGGAGTATTCCCTCCTCTCCTATTTTTTGGAAATCTTTAAGGAGAATGGGTGTTATGTCTTCTCCGTATGTCTGATAAAATTCCGAAGTAAATCTGTCCGGCCCTGGGGTTTTGTTCTTGGGTAGTTTTTTGATTACCGCTTCAATTTATTTGCTGGTAATTGGTTTGTTTAGATTTTCTTTTTCTTCCTTGATCAGTCTTGGAAGGTTGTATTTTTCTAGGAAGTTGTCCATTTCTTCTAGGTTTTCCAGCTTCTTAGCATACAGGTTTTCATAGAAGTCTCTCTAATAATTCTTTGTAATTCTGTTGGGTCCGTCGTAATGTTTCCTTTCTCATTTCTGATTCTATTGATATGTGTTGATTCTCTTTTTCTCTTAATAAGTCTGGCTAGAGGCTTATCTATTTTGTTTATTTTCTCAAAGAACCAGCTTTTGGTTTCATTGATTTTTTCTATTGTTTTATTCTTTTCAATTTTGTTTATTTCTTCCCTGGTCTTTATTATGTTCCTCCTTCTGCTGACTTTAGGCCTCATTTGTTCTTTTTCCAATTTTGATAACTGTGATGTTAGGCTATTCATTTGGGTTTGTTCTTCCTTCTTTAAATATGCCTGGATTGCTATATACTTTCCTCTTAAGTGTGCTTTCACTGTGTCCCTCAGAAGTTGGGGCTTTGTGTTATTGTTGTCATTTATTTCCATATATTGCTGAATCTCCATTTTAATTTAGTCATTGATCCTCCTTTAGTTCTGTTAGTATTTGTTTCACATATGCTGGTGCTCCTGTGTTGGGTGCATGTATATTTATAATGGCTTTATCCTCTTGTTGGACTGAGCCCTTTATCATTATGTAATGTCCTTCTTTATCTCTTGTTACTTTCTTTGTTTTGACGTCTATTTTGTCTGATACTAGTACTGCAACACCTGCTTTTTCCTCCCTATTTGCATGAAATATCTTTTTCCATCCCTTGACTTTTAGTCTGTGCATGTCTTTGGGTTTGAGGTGAGTCTCTTGTAAGCAGCATACAGATGGGTCTTGTTTTTTTATCCATTCAGTGACTCTATGTCTTTTGATTGGTGCGTTCAGTCCATTTACATTTAGGGTGATTATTGATAGGTATGTACTTATTGCCATTTCAGGCTTTAGAGTCATGGTTAGCAAAGGTTCCAGATTACTTTCCTTACTATCTAAGAGTCTAACTTAACTTACTTAGTATGCTGTTGCAAACACAATCTAAAGGTTCTTTTCTGTTTCTCCTCCTTTTTCTTCCTCCTTCATTCTTTATATATTAGGTATCAAATTCTGTACTTTTTGTCTATCCCTTGATTGACTTTGGAGATAGTCAATTTAATTTTGCATTTGCCTCGCAATCAGCTGCTCCACCCTCCTGACCATGATTTTACTACCTCTGGTGACAGCTATCCAACCCTAGGAACACTTCCATCTATAGCAGTCCCTCCAAAATAGACTGCAGAGATGGTTTGTGGGAGGTAAACTCTCTCAGCTTTTGCTTATCTGGAAATTGTTTAATCCCTCCTTCAAATTTAAATGATAATCTCACTGGATAAAGTAATCTTGGTTCCAGGCCCTTCTGCTTCATGGCATTTAATACATCATGCCACTCCCTTCTGGCCTGTAAGGTTTCTGCTGAGAAGTCTGATGTTAGTCTGATGGGCTTTCCTTTGTATGTGATCTTATTTCTGCCTCTGGCTTCTTTTAACAGTCTGTCCTTATCCTTGATCTTTCCCATTTTAATTACTATGTGTCTTGCTGTTGTCTTCCTTGGGTCCCTTGTTGGGGGATCTGTGGATCTCCATGGCCTGACAGACTATGTCCTTCCCCAGATTGGGGAATTTTTCAGCAACTACCTCCTCAAAGACATTTTCTATCCCTTTCTCTCTCTCTTCTTCTTCTGGTATCCCTGTAATGCAAATATTGTTCTGCTTGCATTGGTCACACAGTTCTCTCAATATTCTTTCATTTTTAGAGATGCTTTTTTCTCTCTGTGCCTCAGCTTCTTTGTATTCCTCTTCTCTAGTTTCTATTTCATTTATTGTCTCCTCCACCATATCCAACCAGCTTTTAATACCCTCCATCGTGTTCTTTAATGATTGGATCTCTGACCTGAATTCATTCCTGAGTTCTTGGATGTCTTTCCGTACCTCCATTAGGATGTTGATGATTTTTATTTTGAACTCCCTTTCAGGAAGAGTCATAAGGTCCATATCATTTAAATCTTTCTCGGGAGTTAACAATTTTACTCTGCACAAGGTTCCTTTGGCGTTTCATGTTTGTATATGGCACCCTCTCATGTCCAGAAGCTCTATTCTGGAGCTGCTGAGCCCCTGAAGCAATGTTGGAGGTCACAGGGGAGCGGTACTGGTGCCTGGGGGGAGGAAAGAGCTGTTCCCCGCCTCCTGGCTGCTGTGCCTGTCTCCACTGCCTGAGCCAGTGGGCCGTTCACACAGGTATAAGCTTTTGTCCCAGAGCAGCCAGATATGGATCCCTGCTTTCCACAAGCAGCCAGAATCCCAGTCTCACCAGGAACTCTGCCTGTATTAACTTTCTGACCCGGTAGTCATGCGAGTCTCATGAAAGCACCATGAAATGTAGGTTTGTGCTGCCAGAGCAGATCTCCGGAGCCAGGTATTCAGCAGTCCCAAGCCTTCCACTCCCTCCCTGCTCCATTTCTCTTCTTCCCGCCGGTGAGCTGGGGTGGGGGAGGGGCTCAGGTCCTGGGAGCTATAGGTCTGGTACCCGGTTGGATGATGTCTGCTCTTTTCTCCAGGTGTGTGCAGTCTGATGGGTCCTCTTTCCTATTGCTCTCTCAGGATTAGTTGCGCCAATTAAATTTTCTAATTGTATCCAGTTTTAGGAGGAAACCTCTGTCTCTCCTATCACGCCATTATCTTTAATCTGAGGTGGGGGAATTTACACCACGGAAATCTGCAAATATCACTTGCCACCCCAGAAAGCCAGCTTGCTAGCAAACTGCTGGAGTGAAAGTACCAAGTTCCCTTCTAGGTAGTGTTTTTCTTTAAATGTATTTCTGGATTCATTCTCTATATTTTGATTTAGAATTCTTGCCTCATTTACCTTTTTTGCATAGACTATAATTTCTGAAGAGAGGGAGCATGGAATGGGTATCACTTTGTTAAATAATTTGGAAACTATCTTGTACATTTTGGAATATGGAAATTACACAAAAATTTCTTATATAAATTATTCCTTGAATTTCTGAGATAGGTTTCTGGTAAGCAAAAAATGTTCTTAAAGTTGTTTTGTGTTTCTCCCATATTTATGGATCTCATTGTTATTTACTTGAGAAAAGTCACATTTTAAGGAAAATTAACTATTTCATCTGGATTTTGGAATCTATTAGGTTAAACATTTAGATACTTTTTATTTTAAAACTACTTTCTCCACTGGTAGCCAGCATAATCTTCTCTCATATTACTAATTTTGTTTGCTATTCTTTCTAGCTTTCTTTCTACTTTTCTAAATTTAGAAAAGTAGTGTGTGTGTGCTTGACACATATGTTTCTCTAGTTTTTCATATATTCCTAATATTTCAAGCTCTTCTTTTACCGGTTTTCAAATACATTTGCTTTTCTGTTTTTTCATTTATATCTACATATATGTAAAATGAAGGAGAATGAGTAGACGAGGAAGATTTGTAATATGAAAGGAGATTATAATTAATAATGATAGGGACAACACTTTTTAAAGAATAAGCAAAAAACTATCTGAAGTTCTAGGGTAATTGTTATCACAAATAAATAATATATTCAAATTAATTTCCTAAACAATGTAGATGTGAAATCTAGACAAACTGGAGTCTGGCTGTTTAATTCAGATGTTCTTTCTACTTTCCCTCACCCAACTTTTCCTCTCCGTTATTCGGAGATTATTGTTGCTAGTGTATCAGTCAGGATCCTATCAGGAAAAGATGGCAAATTCAAAGTAGGAAGAGAAGTTAATAAAGGGACTTTTGCAGAGGCATGGACAGTGTGCAGGGAACTCATGGTAGCCAGGTGGACAGGGGAGCTGGTCTGGGAGGAGAGCAGTTAGGACCCCCGAGCCCTGGAGAGGCCTCCAGGGAGGGGCCGGGACCCAAGGCCAAGCAGCCACTACAGCTGGGGTTCACTCTCCCTGTCCAGTCTCCTGCCGTGCCCATTGGTGGCTGATCCGGCCTGGAAGAGAAAAGGTGAGGGAGCCCATTCAGGGAGCCTGACCCGGTCAGGCCCTGGGCCCGAGGCAGGAAGAGGAAGGTGGGAAAGGAGAAGCAGATGGAAGCACATCCTGTGCATTTGAGGTCTTCATTAACTCACTCTTCCTTCTCTCTTTGGGTGTTCTTTGCTCATTTTTTTTTTCTGATTTTAGGAAATTTAAGGATTTAATTATTGGTTCTTTTATTTACCTCTTTTCTTGTTTAATAACTAAAGCAGTTAAATGACATACTTAATGACCAGTCCTGTACAGGATCTGACCCATCAGGCTGGGGAGGGTTGGTGTTCCCGGGAGAGAGGCCCACACAGAAGCGTCTGCAAGTTTGAACAGGACAGCCTGTGAGGGCTGGCTGGGTGGCAGGCTGGCTGGAAGCTGCAAAGCCTCCCCTGGAGGATACTTCTGTTCGTATTCCTTCTGTAAGCGCTTTGTTTATTTTTAAAATCTATAATTGCAACTTAAAACTCTTTTATAACCAAAAAGTTATTTGGGTTCTTAGTTTTAAATTGACCAAGGTATTTTTAAACTTCAACCTTTTAATAGCTAGCCTAGTTGCTTTGTGGCCAGAAAATATCTTCCATACTGTTTCTGTATTTTGTAATTTATCAGTTTTTCTCTGGGTCCTTTCTTTAACCACTTGTAATTTTGGCAAACAAATTCTATTCTTGTCAAAACCGTTGAAGTTTTCCTCAGAGCTTTGCTCTGGGCATTGCTGCCTCAGAGGACATGTAAGGACGGGTGTGCAGATCCAGGGAGAAGAGTGGGGCCGGTGGAAACCACTGCCGTTTCTTCAAAGTGCTCAAGCCCCACAAAGGAAAGATACTTGTTCACTGCTTCACAGGAGCAGGCTCGGGCCCTCAGTCAGAGAGAAGACAGGCTTGGAAGTTACATGGGTCTGATGCCTATTTTGTGTGATCTCGGTCTATGAGAAGAAATTTGAGTCTGGCAAGATGAAGCAGGTTGTTAAGACCTTAAAGCTGTGGTGCTGGGCAGTCTGGCCAGGTTAACCGTAAGCACTGTTGGCTTTTCTGTGTTTCCCAGGCCACAGCAAGCTGAAGATACTGCCCAGTGCTGCGCTCCGATGCTTTGTCAACCTAGAAGCAAGGGTCTCTGAGCACACAGCCTGCTGGCCTTTCACAGAGTAACAACACAGCAATCTTGAAGCATCCTTGGACTAGCCCCCAGGGGACTACTGCTCAGGATCTGGGTGGAAATGGGATTTAAGTCCTTTGTGGCACTGTTTTAACAATTCCTTCTCTGATAACACTCTACTATTTGTGTCCCACCCCTAAACACACGTTTTAATGACAGCAGCTTGTACCAATTACCCTATCAAATTGGCCCCTTATGTATTAAAAAGAAATAAAAAATATGCTGGAAATAATTTAGAGACTCACTTACTTGTATCATCTCCCCATATTTTGCATCATAGACAGTTTATGTTTGAGTTTTGATCCTGAGCCCAGCACTATAAATTATAATTGCATGTCTTTTAGGTGTGTAAAGTATATTCCTGGCTCCAGCAAAATGAAGTCCCTCCCTGGAAATGCTGATAAGAAATAAAAAGCATGTTTCTTCCTGTTTAGAGCACATGAATTCTGTTAAGTAGAGTCAGTGTTGGATCATAGTTGAGTGTCTACATCAAATTGAGATCTGTTATGACCTCTTTCCCCTTGTAGATGAATCACTGTGT
The DNA here is from genome assembly GCF_040802235.1 of Manis javanica. Classification (NCBI taxonomy): domain Eukaryota; kingdom Metazoa; phylum Chordata; class Mammalia; order Pholidota; family Manidae; genus Manis; species Manis javanica. The sequence goes on from NC_133161.1 coordinate 96,888,363, forward strand.
CCTAGAGAGGAAGGTGTGTTTTAGTCCCTCCAGAATTACTGCTTGCAAGGAAGAGAAAGATTTTTGAGCTTAATTCAAATGACCAAGAAGAGGGAACTTGTGGAGGAGCAGTGTTGTGACATCATTCAGCAGACAGATCCCTTGTGAAATCACGAGGGGCTTGGGTTTCTCTCCCCTTCTCTTTCTGGACTGTGTATTCTTTTGCTTGCTCATGTTCTTATGTGGCTTGAAGTTTGGAAGACCTCACAGAATTAACTCCCACCACTCGTATATCTTAGAATCATCAGGAAAGGAACTCTTTGCTCACGGACCAGCCAGTCCGCTGGCTCCGCGTGGTACCATGGCCCGGGAATGGTGTCATCTAGGGCAAACCTGGCTGCCAGCACCTGCTCTTGGTGTGGCTGGAGAGGGAAACATTTCCCAGAAGAGAAGATTCTGACCTGGAAGGACAGTCACTGAGGCTTGCGTGCTGCCCAGGAGGGAGAGGAACAACATCCCACTGAGGTATTAGGACGAGTTTTATGCTCCCCTTTGAGAAGACCTTGCCCAACAGAGTGTGTGTCAAGGACTTTGAAGCTTTAGAATTTCACAGGTGAAAACTGATAGTTCATTTTGTATTTTTAACTTAAAAAATCAATATCACAATGCTGGACCTTTCAACCTAAGGCGTATTGAGAGCACGGATTGAATTTTTGTTCATGACCAGCAACACTATCCAAGGGACCAGGGAGGGGGACCAGAAAGCCCCTCTTCTTTGTGCTCAGGAAGTGACATGGGGTCACCTTGAGAACCCTGCTCCTAACTTTTCTAGAGTGCAGGTTATTTTTCCCAAACAAGAGGACAAGACAAATGGATTTGCAAATGGCAATGACTCAGGTAATCACATCTCAGATGGATGGCCCTGTTCTAGAAGGAACTGGGACTGACAGCATGTTTTGGTGGATGAGGGAAGGAAGCAGGGAATGAGGGATGGCTCAGCTCAGGGAGCAAACCCGGCTGCAGTGTGCCTGTGACACCATGCAAACCAGTGTCCCCAGAGATGTGGCAAGCTTAAACTTGGCCAGTGTTTATATCCCCAGGGTGTTTTCCTGGTGGGCTGTTTAAGCCACAGTAGTCTTCTGGATTGACGGTAGGTGATAAACAAAGTCCAAGGCCAGCAAAATGTCCTGTTTTAAGAGGTTCGTTAGTTTGGAGCAAATCCCCAGCCAGGACTGGGAGGTGTATAGGGAAGGGTTCTTTTGGGGAGGAGGAAATTGGCACAGCCTTAGTGGGTTGGGCAACTCAGGAAATAGAGGCAGAGTCCTTCATGAGTTCTGACACCAACTACCTGAGCTGGGCCAAGCTTTGCAGGTTAGGGGCTCAGTTCCCCCCAACATTGCCATCAGCTGAGGCCCTAGGCCATACACACTCTGAAATTTGAGTGTTCTCACTACCCTCAATGTTTCATTAATTCACTAGAATGACTCTCAACACAGGAAAGCACTACGTTGGATTCCACCCCTATCCACAACTGTGTGTTTTGCCACTTCTCTTTTATGGAACCTGCAGTAGTTCCTGTCTTTGATAAATGAAAAAAATCTGAAAAGGATTTTTGCTTTTACAAAATGATAATTGCTTCACTTAACACCATTTCAGCTTATGACAGTTCTCATAGTCACATTCTAGTTTTGGATAGGAGCTTAAACTGCTTTTAAAATTATGTTTTTATTATAGTGAAAGGATACAAATTAGAATCAGCCAAAAGAGAAGGGACAGGACTGAGATCGTCCCAGACTCAAAGCTCCAGGTGTCCTGCTCCGCCCCTCATGGAGTCAGGACAGTTATGCTCTGAGCAAACTGTGTGGCAGTGGGTGGGAGTATTGCCAACTAAGGTAACTCACCTGGGATTTGTTGTTCAGAGTTTTTTTTGGTTTCACTATCTGGCGTGCCTGAATCATAGGTCCTGTGGTTAAACTCAATCTCCAGCCCCAGTTCCATCTGTAGGTGTCAAGTTGATAGACTATAACTAGGTCTTTCTTTAAGAAATGTGTAGTCAGATCCTACTAATCTAGAGGGACATTTGGGTACAGCATTCGGTGCCCATCTATGCAAGACGCTGTGGGCAATCCTTTTGGGCTCTTTCTTCCAAGGCCTGGAAGCACTTTGAGCACTGTTTGATAGGTCCCTTATCAAATAGTTCAATTAACTGTGAATTCTCTGGGATTTAAGGCTAAGGGAATTTAGATAGACAGTTGCCAGAGATCCCATTTCAAGGTTTCTAGAAGAATGTATTGGTACCTAGTACCACATTACAGGATGAGGGCAATACTGTGGCTTCTGATGCTGAGTTGCATTATCATCGTATATTTTGACCTCTTAAGACCAAGGATGACATATGTTAGAGAAGTCGGAAAAGATATTTGAACTGAAGCCTAGATGGCCTTCCTAACCCTGGTCAGAAACATAACTTTTTTTTCTTCTAAACCACTGTATCTCTTGAAGCCTCTAATGACAAGCCTCATGCATTTTAGTAGGTGCTCGGTAAATATTTGCTAAATGAAATGTCTGCAGAACTAGCTTTCAAAAGTTGAGTTGACTGCATCTTAGACAGTACATCATCATTTTATCATCATAGACAGTAATGTCAAGTGGCTTTTGTAGAGAAGATTATGTAGTGTAGATCCTTGCTACTCCAGGTGTAGTCCTTGGACCAGACCATGTCCCCACCTGGGAGGCTGATAGCAGTGCCAAGTCTTTGGACCCCACCCAGAGCTACTCAATCAGAACCTGCATTTTAACAAGCTCTGTGAGAAATTCATATACATTTCGTAGTTCAAGAAGCTTACTCTGGACCACGTTAGTGGCAATTAGAATCCCAGAACCATAAGGTCAGCCTTTCTGTGGGTGGAACCCAGACTTCAGGATTTTCAAAATTTCCAAGGAGGTCTTACACTGCGAGTCAGGGGGAAGTGGTCTCCTTGGTCACTTTGCCTGTCTGAGTTTTTTACAGTCCTGAACTGAGTCACCTTTCTTTCCAATGAAACTTGGTTTCATCCTCTTTCTTGCACATCTTGCAAAGCTATAGAATATTCCTTTCTGGAAGGTACCGTGTGTAAGTGGGATTGCCCTGGAGCCGTGTTTATTCTAGGATCAGCTATTTTCAAATGTGGACTTGAAAGAAAATGGTGGAAGTGCTTTGAAGAACAGCACAAGGAATTTTCAGGGTCACATCTTTAAATCATATTTTTTTCTGCCGCCACTGCTGAATTAGAATCTGGAGAAATTATTTTCTTCCATAAAGAGCCAAGTTCAGTAGGGGGCAGCTTGCACAGATGATTCTGTTTATGGAATTTTTCTGGAAACCTGGTGTGAGATTTGTGACCTTCAGTTTATCCTCCCGTAGCCACAGAATGACCTGCATGGCCACCTTGACTCCTGTTCCCTCTGCAGGTTCTCCCTCCCTTCCCTGCACTCATGGGGGTGCCAGCCGGGGGCCTCCTCTCTGCTCTCCATTCACTGCCTTGGTGATCCCATCCTGCCTTAGGACTTTCAGATGCGCTTGTGCATTGATGACTTGCAAATTTGTATTTCTACCCCAACATCTCTCCTCTGAGTGCCAGATTTGTTCATGTTTAATAAGCATTTTCAAACAGAAAGTGTCCAAAACTGAACTCCCATGTTCCTTCCCGAGCTCTGCTCCACCCTCCCCATCTTAGTTCACGGAAATCTCTCCTTCCAGTTTGCTCAGGTCAGAATGTGGAGTCATCCTTCTCTTTCTCTCATTTCACAGCCAGTCTAGCAGCTGGTCCTTGGCTTCTATCTTCCAGGCATGTCTGGAATCCAGCAACACCTTCTCCCCACTACCCTAGTCCGAACCACCACTGTTTGTTCCTCATTGGAATTACTGCAGAAGCTCCGAATTTGTCTCCCTGCTTTTTCCCTTTCTCACCTTCAGTCTGTTCTCAGCATGACACCCTAAGAGCCCATGAAAACTTCTCAGCTCAGATTCCTTCAGTGGCTTCCTTTCAGGAGCAGACTCAGAGCCCTTACTCTGATACCCGAGGTGCCACCAGCATGCCCCCCTCCTTCCCTCACTGTGGCAGCTCTGGCCTTCCTTGGGGTCTGGCTCCCATGCCTCATCAGGTGTCTGCCTACCTGCCTCCTGCCCTCCTTAACACCCAGCCCCACCCATCAGCACCCTGCAATTCCATGGGGCCTAGCCCTCATCCCAACTGTCTTTCCCATGGCATCACTTTCCCTTACATTGCTCACCCATTTTTGTTCATTATCTGTCCTCTCATGTAGGAGGAAAGTCATGATAGCAGCAAAAGGAATTTCAACTGTTGGATTCACTGTTCTTTCACTAGCATCTAGAAAAGGCACATAAAGCAAATGAATGGTTGCATTTGCTGTTCCAGTCCTCTTTGTAAAACATGTAGTAAAACATCATGAGTTTGACACCCAGGGCATAGATTAGCAGGATGCCAACTATGTATCTATGAAGTCAGAGCCTGGTGAGGGGCTGATGTGCAAACAAGCACAGTGCAATATGATTCTTGTGCTTTTAACTAAAATCCAAATGCTCCTGGAGCTCACAGGGACACTCACAATCTTGCCGAGTTTGGAGATGTGGCATTTGAACTTGGTGTAGAGCAGTAGTCCCCAGAGAAAGAAAAGAGGAGCATCATAGACAGAGATGGGACCGTGGGAAAAGGGACACAGGTGTGAAGTGTCTCTAGAATCACCGAACAGCAGGATGGAGTGTGCTTTGTTCGAGGAGTGGCTGGGGAAATCCTGGAAAGAGAAGGCTGAGGACAGCAAGTTTGGATTTGATCCTGTAGGTGATGGGGGACCATTAAGTGCTTTATGCAAAGACACAACATGATGAAATTGATGGCAGGTAAACTCATCTAGAGCAAGTATGGGGAAGGAAGAGGGAGAACGGAGGCCAACACAGAGGTGGCGGAGGTATGCCAGGGGCCTGGTGGTGGAATGATGAGAATTTGGAGAGATTTAAAAAAGTGACTGACCTAGTTTCAATAGTCAAAGCCATGACTGGAGAATAAAGCCAGAAACACTAGTAATAAGAGAAATATAAATGAAACCCACAAGGATATTCCATTTCATGCCCATCAGGTTAAACACAAGGAGGGCTGACAATAGCAGGTGCTGGCAGGAGTATAGAAACATGGTGCTGCACTGCTGACGGCAGAGCAGACTGGTGCTGGCCTTAGACCAGCACAACGGCCCGCCTGGTTAAAGCAGGGGGAGTTGTCCTACCGTTCTGGCCCGTGTCCCCAGCAGGGAACCTCTCACACATGGGCCTCATGGGTTGTGGGTAAGAAAGTAACTTTGCTTGTGATAGCAAAAGAAAAGAATGGAGAAAATCTAAATGTTCACTGGGAGGAGAATAAATAAACTTTGAAGTACACCTCAATAAAATACCATGGAGTGATAGAGCTGTGCACTAATGCTGGTAAATACCTCAAACATCAAATTGTTATTTCTACAGTGTGAACTTTTATTTATGCTAATGTGAAATCATTTATGCTACCAGAGAGGTTAGTTAAAAAGCATGAATAATAATAGAACCACTGTCAGTTTTCTATGAGATCAATATAGAATATGCTTAGGATACAAGCTTACTAATTGAATAAATCTCTGCTTTCAATATTAGAGTATTTTTAGATACTTACATGAAAAGTCAAAATGCCATTAAACACCATATTTTCTTTGGTAAACCTAATAATAATAATAACATATTTTATATGAATTTAGGGAACACTGAGGTCCAAATGGAAAGAGTTTTGAATAAAAATGGCAGATATAAGCTCTGGACCTGGTTCTGCCCTTATTTCTGCAACCTTGCTCAGGTCACTTAACTGAGGCGTCTGCCATTCATTGTTTGTTGTTAGCTGAGGACAGGACTACGGTCCTGACGTGGACGGTGTGGTGATGAGGCCCAGATGAAACTGTGATGAGGAACAGGCTCTGTAAAGGGTGCGTGCTATGGATTTAGTGCCCAAATGCCTTACTTTTTTCATCTTGTTGAATTAATAGATTTTGAAATAACTTCGTCACTCAAGTGACAGGTCTGAAAAGACAGGGAAGCAGCCTGAATTTTCTAGGCACGGAGCTAAACAATTAGTGTCGGTGTTACTCCAGGTCCTCAGAGCAGCGGTGCAGAAATGGGATCAGACAAGCAAGGGATTGATCAGGAGAAGCCCCTGGAGGGGCTGGGAGGCAGGGCAGGCGGGGCTGACCCCTGTAAAGAGAGAGGGAAGGGGAAGAGCCCCACAGGTCACAGTGTGTTTCTGAATGCCACACCTCGGGAGGGGATTCCTGCCAGACCCAGGTAATTTCAGTTTTATTGACTTTCTGGTAAATAATGTGTTCCCAGTGTTGACTATGCTCCACCTTCACTAAACTGAAGTCTTCGCAGAAGCTGACACCAAGCAGGAGCTCACTTATTAAAAAGATGCTTTTTAATACAGTGGTATTAGTGACTCTCATAAAATTCAGTACCATGGAAAACATTCCTCAAAAGACAGAATTCAAAACTAATGTTTAGACAAGGGCTGACACCATCAAGATAACTGATTCAGGCAGAAATAATAGCAGCTAAAAGAAGTGGGTAGGTTGAGGAGTAATAATTATTTACATAACCTCAAAGCATCTTTCTATGAAATACTAATTACAAAAGATAAAACAGTAACCACAGTGAAGAAACCTGGCAGACATCATCTTCACTAAGTAATCAAGGTCACCATCACCAGACAGAGACAAGGTGACAGCACATGCCTTTGGGGATGGTGCCCAGAGATCTCAGCGTCATTCCCATGTGCCCCCACCCAAAGGGCATGGGCTGAATCTGACGGCAGAAAATGTCAGGCAGACTTAAAATGAGGGACATACTAGAAAATCACTGGCCTGTCCCCTGGAAAACTCTCAGTGTCATGAAACACAAAGAGAGAACAGACAACTGAAGACACTACAGGGATCTTAGATCATGGATTTTCCTTTGCTGTAGAGGACATTATTGAAAAAAGTTGGTGAAATCTGAGTAAGGTCTGTAGATAAGACAATAGAATTCTGTCAATGTTGATTTCCTTATTTTTTTAATTGTACTTAGCTATGGAAGAGAATTTCATGTTTTTGGGAAATACCCCTGAAAGTATTCAGGAGTAAAGGGCATCTTGTCTACATATTTCTTTTGAGTGGTTCAGGAAGAAATTAGATATGCACACATATGTGTATTTATAAATATGCATAATTATATAAGTTATACGTAGGCAGAGAGAGAGAAAGGAAAAACAAATATAGCAAAATATTAACATTTAGAGAATCTGTGTGAAATACATGGGGGAATTCATTGTAATATTCTTGCAACTTTTCTGTAAGTCTGAAAGTATGCCAAAATTTAAAAAAACAAAACAAAATTAATGTAGAAAGTGGCCAAGTGGTTGCAGGTTAGCCAAGTATTAGTATACGGCCCTGACTGGAGTGTGAAGGCCCCTCCTTTCATGAATGTGACACAGCTTTTTCATCACTGAGCATGTGCTCTCTCTCTCTCTCTCTCTCTCTCTCTCTCTCTCTCTCTCCTGTAGGCAGTAGCTTATGTGTTCGTACCATGCGTAAACCCTTCCATGTATTTTCCCACCTAAATTTGTTGACAACACTATGGAATAGATACAATTATAATCCCCATTTACAAGTAAGAAAATCGACATTTAGGATTAAGTAACTTGATGAAGATCCCAGGGCCAGCAGTGGTTGGATTAGACTTGACCTCCGGCTTCTAGAGCTCCTTCTGCTCTGTTGACTGTTCTATGTCTGGGAATCATTTGTCTCTCCCATCAGAGCCCTTTCAAGATAACTTTTTTTTTCTCCTGGGTATTTATAAATATGAAAGTATCTTGTGGTTCTTGCATATGACATGGAGTCACTGAACTGATCTGTACCAGCGTATGTTACCTCACTTTGCTCATTGTGCCACCATTACAATCAAGGTAAAGTTCTGCCCTTAAATTCCTTGAACTATTGGATTCTGGATAGGGGAAATGAAGCAGTGACCTATTACATTAAGTCTTTAACTTCGAGATCCTTCAAGCTCTTTGGCTTAATATGAGCAATCTCTAATACACCCTGGTGCCAGCAGCCCGCCCCCCCTTGGCCTGGTGACAGTGACAGAGATAAGACACTAACCTCTCCTGGCAGCTCTTCTTCCTCCTAATCCCGCCCTGTTCCAGCTGCTAGGATGGGACCCTGCTCTCAATTCTAAAGTGTAAATGCCTCCAGGAGGACCCAATTTAAGTCTGTTAAACTCCACTATTGTAATTGTGTTAATGCGCTCATGGGCACCTGCTGTTTGCCAGCTAAGAGATTGAAAAGGACTCAAAAGACAGTAGATTCAAGGAAGAGATGTCCCTGTTGGGTGGTGCTAGAGACTTACCTCCCCTGGTTTTATATGGTGAGATTGAAAATTTAGTAAAGTACAAGAATTTAACTATGAGCCCTCACCAGTAACACCACACTAGAGTCCGACCTTCTCTCTTGTTAGAAGAGTTGTTTTTTTTCTACTGGGAGAAATTTGATTTGTGAGTTGATCATAACTAAGAAAAAATGACGATGAAGAGCTTGGAATTTCAGTAGAAGAGAGAAATCAGCAAATACAAGAAAAGAAAAAGTAGAGGACTTGGTTGACTGGGATGGTTTGAACAGGGCATAGGAGAGAGGAAAGGCACCTCTTCAGCCATTGCCAGGTCAAGTCCATATTTGTGTTGAATCCTCTCCCTCACTCATGAAATATATGACCTTTCCATCAAAGGAGGTCAGGTCAGGAAAATGCCAAGTGCTGGTTGGCATGGAAGAATCAGGATGTGCTTCCGCCTTCCACTGAGCAGAGGGGTTCAGGTCAGAAGGGTGTAGAAGTGGAGGCCGGGTGTGCAGCGATCTTAATCTGCTTTTGCTCTTGCTGCTTAGGCTGTGAAACAAACACCCCCATAATCGCAGTGGCTTCTGCAGCAAAGGTCTGTTTCTCACTCACATCACGTTTAGGCTGAAGGGCAGCCTCAGCTCTCCTTCCCCTCATGGGTTGGGTTCAGACAGGCTGTGCATCTTTCTTCTGAAGTGTAGGCCGAAGGCACAGACCATCAGAACTAGAACATGGTGGTGTGGGGGGAACAGGAGCAAGAGGGATGGTATAAACTCTTGATACCTCTTCACACCTAGTGCTCAGAAGTGAACATCATGTTTAATTGGCCAAAGCTTGGTACATATGATATGCCAAGTCCAAAGTCTTCGAGGTGGGGGCACATACTCTCCCCACCAGTAGCATGAGGCAGTCACAAGGCAGGAGGGACAGAGGATTTCATGAGGAGAATGATGGTGCATCATATCCCACTCCACAGCAAATGGTAATGCTATTGCAGCCTGCTGTATGTTGTTCCATTATCCATCTATGGGTGTGATTTATTCTGATAGAAAACACAAGGCTTCTGGGTCAGAGAACAGACCGATTACTAGAGAACTCTTGCCTTCATTCCCCTGCCCACCACTCCATGGGGTGAAGTGCTGGGAGCCGAATGTCCCCTGCATGCACAGGGGAGAAACCCTGACATTATGAATCTCAAAGATTATATAAGAGTGGCTGGCACATCTGGCCCATTTCCTCTCTACAGAAAGGAAGAGAGATCTTTGTTCTGGAATATGAAGAAATCCTTTCTGGGAAGAAGATGCAAAGACTCTGGGCTTACCACCCCCGGAACTTAAACAGACATCTCCAGAGGAGACATACCCACACCCCTCCAGAGGTCACTGTGTTTAGGGTGGCCATCAGTCATCCTTTAACCTGGGTGCCTGTGCTCTTCACTCAGAAATCGCTAACCACCAGAAACACGAAAGTTCTCACAGACACTTTTTCCCACCACTTGCACTTTCTGACATTTAGAGTTTTGTCGTTGTTCTTCAGAGAGGTAGAAATGAGTACCCCTCTGGTTCATAGTTTTCAGTAGGTAAGTATCTTCCTTTGGCTGAAATACTGATCCTTGATTTAAAATCTAACACATCTCTCCCTCTCCCCAGCTGGTGGATACTGTTGTGCTTGATATTACATCTGGAAAGCCTTTATGTTTTCATAGAACAGCAATGTAGAAACAATGACGTTTCTAAAAAACCACAGCTTGAGATCATAATTTTTCTTGTCTTATAAGCCCTCAACACCTTCTTATCAAGTGACATCATTTACTTACGTGTAGTTCCCAAGACTTTGGAGGTGCAATTGTGGAAAAGACAAGGTTGCACATGCAGTCACATATATCTGGGTCAGCATATGCCTGTGGATTTTAATATCTTTAAAGGATTATATGTTCAAAGACAAGCTGCTCTTGTTTGCTTTTCAGTATCTGAAAATCTCCTTTATGTGTCTGTGGAATCTTAAAATATTATCCAGTAAGAAAAGGTGTGACTGAAAAAGATGGTGGTGATACCCAGTCACCATGCTGTCTGACGGGCACCGATAGATTTTACTGGATGCCTCTTCCTCCCAGAACAACAGCTTCAAGAAAATAATTTTATGAAAAGCGTCCAAAATGGTACTGTTCTGGAACCTAGGAACAGCAATCGGTTTAACTGACTCCAGAACTGATGTTCAGAACCAGGTGTGCCTAGGGCCCTGAAGAACACAGTCAGCCTCTGCCTGCCTGCACGCCCAGCACCAAATACCCGTGTGGCCTCCGCGTGCTCCCCTTTCTGTATGCACTGGGCCCCTCCCCTCCCGAAGAGGAGCTGGAGGTCCAGTGGGCATCATGGGAGCTGTGATGCCCACACAAGAAAAAGGCAGATTCAGAGGGAGGTGTGGAAACAAAATACTGTTTCGGGCTAAAAAAAGAGAAATTGCTTTGTATTTCCCAGGAAGAAACTGCATTGCAGGTAGTCAGATGAGCGAGTAAGAAGCATCAGCCATCCCTCCTCAGTCTGCAAGAGCTGCAAGTGATACAAGTGGTTGCTAGACAAACACAAGGTTAGCTGGGGGTGGCACATATTAAATGCAGCACAGCCTTGCTCATGACAGCCCTCTTCTCCCTACAATTCTGACCAAATTCCCACTCTCCCTTTATGTCTGGCCTGGATTTTTGCAAGGTGTCTCAGCCTCCTCCCTCACTTCCCCTTCAGTGTGTTCTTAATCCAGCATCCAGAAACCCTGTTCATTGGCAGTCACTTCCCTCTGAATTGCTCTTCACTGACTCCCCACCTTGCTCCCTGTGGACAGGACCCTTCCACTGGCCTGGGCAGCCAGCACCATCTACCCCTCATTACATCTACAGCTTCATTTCCTACAATTCTCCCCTGTGTTCTTTTATCTCCGGCCACATTGGCCTCTTGGCCGTTCCTCAGAAACCCAGGCACTCTCCACCTCAGGACCTTTGCACTTACCATTCTTTTGCCTGGAATGCTCTTTCCCTGGACATCTGCTTGGACACTTCCCTTTCTTACTTTTGGTCTTTACTCAAAGTCTTCTTACCTTTGATAAATGCAGTCTAAAATGTCACCCTCTAACCACATCTTAAATTTCATTTCTCATTTATTGTTTCTTCTTAAAATTTCCCACCATCTAACATGTATTTTTACTTACTTGTTGTGTTTTTTTGTTGCTGTCTGACCTCAAACATGTGCTCCACACCCAGGACTTGCAGTCTGTGCTGTTTGCATGGAGCCCTCCTGAGCTCTTACACTCAGAGGTCTAAGCATGTTGTATATTCAGCTGTTCTAGTCAGCGTGTGACAACAGATAAACTAGAGCATTGGTTATTTTGGCTAGGTCTGTCTGTGCTCCGGAGCCGCATGCCCGGCTCTGCTCCTTGTGTTTTGTGTGACATTGAGTAGGTTATATGACATCCCTATGCCTCAGTTTGCTCCTCAGTATAGAGACAATAATAATAACTACCTTGGAGGTTGTTGTGAGAATTAAGTGAGATACTATATACAGAGCACTCCCAACGGTGCCTGGCACATAGGAAGCTGTATAAATGCTAGATACTAGCTTTCACCACTGTGTTTTCTGATGCTCAGGTGTGCCAGGCACGTGGCAACTGGTTTATAAATGTTGGATGGCTGAATCCGCTTTGCTGTATAGTACCTCTCTGACCCTAAAGCTATCAGCAAGTCCCACCTGTCAGAGGCAACTGGTGACAGATTGGAAAACAGGCAGAAATGCAGGTCATCAGCCTTGCTTTTTCTCTGCCACTTGGAACATGAAAAAATACTGAACAGGATGAAGTCTCTTCACCTACCCATGATGTGTGAATTGAATGTGCCATTGAAACCAGTGAAAGTGAGCCCCTGGTTGCTGAGGGCAGAGTTAAGCCCATATGTTTTGCATAATTCTGCCCCATCATATTGCTTATTGTGCAAGGAAAATGTTTTGATAGTCTGTCACTGAAATCTGTTTTTCATGAAAACATCCTGGGATCAGCTACGATTCTCAGAAGACAGCTTTGTTGTGGAGCTAGTCAAGTATGGAGTTCTATTATGAGTTTTCCCATCACAGATGTCCTGCGGATGGATGAAGGTTGTGGAAGACATATACAGCTCTGGGCTGAGCAGCAGCGAATCCCACAACTGGGAGGAATAGAAGTTGGGGAGAGGGGCAGGGACCCAGTTCATGCCGTGAGCCCTGACCCCGGCAGCAGGGCTGGCTGGGGGCTGCCCCTGCCCTGTCCTCAGCACCTTCACCCCACGACTCAGCTTCATTCCTCCTCCTGGCATTGCCCCTGGGCTGCTCAGAGTCAGGGTCTGAGGAATAAGGTCCTGGATGGAGGGAGCTGCACCCACATATTGATGTTGCCTGGTCATGGAGTTGGAAATGTCCACTGAGGACAAACTGGCCATCTTTGGAACTCATTTTCCTTAGAACAAGCGTGAGTCCATTGAGTTGGGAAGAAAATATCAAATGGGAAGTTTGGGTTGGGGAACTTGGAAGTTCAGAGTCAAGCCATCTTTATTTTCCCTCTGCATCGTTACTAGTAGAGTTTAGTCAGGAGTCTGCTGGAGAACTGGGGAAACGTGAATAAATGAAACATGAAAATATTGAATAGAAAAAAATGAATAGCTTACTGGCTATGCCATGCCCTTCAAATAAAGCATGGTCTGTTTGTGGAAGCCTTTAAATTTTTTTTTTTTTAAGAGAAACGATCCGTAACAATGGAGAGGCCTGAGAATTTAAGAGATATTCTAAGTCATTAATGACAGGAAATATTAGCTATTGGCTCATGAAAAGACCTCCTCCCAGGAAAACGAACTCAATGATAATAATCCCCTTAAGATTATGTGACAGTAAATCTTATTATCTCCTAAAAAATTAAATGGAATCAAGACAAGGGACTGAAAGAAATGAGCTTGGGATATAACAAAACCAGTCAGTCCCCAAATAATGCTAGTGAGTTCACAGTCACAGAGTTGAAAACAAGACCAGACTCTCACGTTTGAGCCTACCACATTTGCTGTCAGCTGGTGAGTCCCTGCTGGGTCCCCAGTAGAAGGGGACATCTCGGGAAACAGCTTATTCTTGGGATCATCTGTATGTGCGAGGACACATAGGCAGGCTATTCCTCCACTTGTATTGGTCTGTTGGTCAGCAGGTATTTATCAGATGGGGGACACTGAGCTAGGGTCTTTGCACCTGAGGAAAAGAGGGTGTTAAATTTTCCTGTGGGCTTGGGGCCACTGAAATGGAAACCAGATGTCTTCAATGTCTCTGCAACTTGTCATTTCCCACTGGAACTCAGGAGATCCTCCGTGTCTATCATCCATTCTGAGGACGACTTCAAGTAATCGATAGTCACAATTGCAGTCTTTCATGGGGGTGACTGGGCTTGCTGACCAGCTTTCTGATGAAATCAGATACATCCACTCAAATTCTTTCTAAAGATCACAAACCTCCTCTGTGGCCCAGCGACTCTGGGGCTTCTTTCCTGTGATGCCCAGTGGGACCTGCAGGGACTGGACCACCCGGAAGGAGGTACCTGGCTAGACTCCTTAAACACCCACTCCCAGCCAGAGTCTCTGCCTTTCTTCAAGAGTCAGGTTATGTATGACTCTCATTGTATTGTATGCATGGCTTGGCTTTTTGAACAACAAATGTAGCTTGTTTCTGTTTTTTTAAATCTGTCATGCAAAACAAATTTATTTTTAGCACAGGATAAATCACTGTGTGGTCTCAGGGCCAGTGTTTCACTTTCTGTATTAGGTTTTTAACCTCAGCTCACTTGGGTAGGGGCAGGATCAGTACTAGCACTGGAGTAATATCTTGTCTGGTTTATTTGATTTCTCTCCAGGTGACCCAGTAACAGTGGCAGAGTGTCAGGCCATGGAGGTGGTGTTACCTTTCAGCCTTGACTCTTGGAAGGGTGCTATCTGCGGGTTAGTTTACGGGGCAGCAGCACGGATGCCTGGGGCTGGAGAGCCGACTTGGGGGCCACGAAGACCATGTCAAAGGCTTTGTCTTCTTTGGGGCTCCTCCTGTCCCGTTAGGGCCTCTACCACAGGCCCCACTGCAAGGGCCCTCAGAGGCACCTTCCCACCTGATGTCCCTGCTGCCTTGCGCTGTAGGCTCCAAGAGGGTCCCCAGGGGCCACAGCCTCTTGAGTGCAATAGAAGAAGTGGGTATAACTGCATATAAATCACTTCCACATTTGAAGGGAGAGTTGTCTAATCTCAGGTTATTAACAAGGTACAACTTCGTTCATCCCTGATTCCATTAGCTGCACTTCTTGTTAGGGTTTCCTCTCCTTGACATCATCAGCTGTAGTCTCTGTGTGGGTCTGTAATGCTGACATGGGCGGAAGCAGAGGTGGAGCACTTACCTGGTTGCTTTCGAGCAGACAGGTCACTGGGTCCCCATTTCATGCCTTTGGTTCCTGGGGCTCCAGTTTTTCCTGGAGCCAGAGGGTTCTGCCAGGTCCTCACTGGCAGGGTGGTATGAGATTTGAGGATCTAGAGTTGGATCCTTTCAATGCCCATTCACAGTGTTTGTAAAGTCTCTACTTCTGCTCCCATTTTTCTTTGCCAGTGTCAGGTTTTGCAGTTAAACAATTAGTAAACTGTAAAAAAAAAACAAAAAAAACTATTTACAATAAACTCCAAAGTGAAATATACCAGTATCCCTAGGGCTAAGAGCTAAATAGATAACATCTAATTTGAATGGCCTTTTTTTCTGCTCGACTCACTCTCCTAATGTGCGTGTGTATGTTTCATTAATTGAATCAACCTTTGGCTTAGGACAGGGGCAACAAAAGGCCTCTTTTCGGTCTCCTAAAGTCTAGACTTTGAGTTCCTCAAGGACGTAGACAGTCCCTGATCACCCATTCATTCATCCAATTCCCCTTGCATGTAGTGAGAACACCCTTGTACCAGGCTCTGTGCTGTCCTGAGGATGACAGCCCAGCCGCCACAGAACTCTGTCGACTTTGCAAGACAGGTGTTAAACAATTACATAAATTGTTTTTTAGAATTATTTTCAAAACTGACAAAATAAGCACAGGGCACTGTTCCAGGGTCATCTGTCCTTGATGGTGGTACAGGGGATGGAGGATTGAAGGTTGTGGAAAAGTGGTGTGTTTCAAATGCACGGCACACCAACGTCTCCCAGTGAAGGAGAAGCGCATTCTTCTGAGGACAGCAAACCCCCTGCGAGTGCTGGGCTGTTGGAGGGCGTGGGGCAGAAGGAGGCAGGGCCAGATCCATTTTGCCTGTTTGTGTGAAAACAGTCTGAAACTGGTCATTAGAACTTTAGCCCAAAGAAAGCATGAAGTCACTAAAGCAAGGAAGTGCCCCAATCAGATGTTTCCTTCTTTTAAAACATTCTGTCACATCCTACAGTATGGGAGAATATATTCATAAATGACTGATCTGATAAAGGATTGACATCCAAAATATATAAAGAGCTCATGCACCTCAACAAACATAAAGCAAATAATCCAATTAAAAAATGGGCAGAGGATCTGAACAGACACTTCTCCAAAGAAGAAATTCAGATGGCCAACAGTCACATGAAAAGATTCTCCACATCACTAATCATCAGAGAAATGCAAATTGAAACCACAATGAGATATCACTTCACACCAGTGAGGATGGCTACCATCCAAAAGACAAACAACAACAAATGTTGGTGAGGATGTGGAGAAAGGGGAACCCTCCTACACTGCTGGTGGGAATGTAAATTAGTTCAACCATTGTGGAAAGCAGTATGTAGGTTCCTCAAAAAACTCAAAATAGAAATACCATTTGACCCAGGAATTCCACTCCTAGAAATTTACCCTAAGAATGCAGGAGCCCAGTTTGAAAAACACATATGCACCCATATGTTTGTCACAGCACTATTTGCAATAGCCAAGAAATAGAAGCAACCTAAATATCCATCAGTAGATGAATGGATAAAGAAGATGTGGTACATATACACAATGGAATATTATTCAGCCATAAGAAGAAAACAAATCTTACCATTTGCAACAACATGGATGGAGCTAGAGGATATTATGCTCAGTAAAATAATCCAGGCAGAAAAAGACAAGAATCAAATGACTTCACTCATCTGTGGAGTATAAGAACAAAGAAAAAAACTGAAGGAACAAAACAGCAGCAGACTCACAGAAACCAAGAATGGACTAACAGTTACCAAAGGGAAGGGGGCTGGGGAGGATGGGTGGGAAGTGAGGGATAAGGGGGTAAAAGGGGCATTATGGTTAGTACACATAATGTAGGGGGGGTGCTCGGGGAGGGCTGTGCAACACAGAGAAGACAAGTAGTGACTCTATAGCATCTTACTATGCTGATGGACAGTGACTGTAATGGGGTATGTGGTGTGGACTGGATGATGGGGGGAGTCTAGTAACCATAATGTTGCTCATGTAATTGTAGATTAATGATACCAAAAGCAAAAATACATGCTGTCTTTTGTAGAGAATGGGTTTGGGGCTTGGGTGAGTGGGGAGACCAGTCAGGGTCAGTTGAGATTGAGCAGGAGAGGGAGACTTGGGTCATGATAGAGGTTTAATGGTGAGAAGCAGATGGATTCTAGAACTATTAAAAGTTCCTGACTGGGAAACCTGCTCGTGAGAACCATTACCATGCTCAGGCTTTTGGGCAGAGGATCAAGAGTGAGGATGAAGACCCTGGTTCCTTTTGCACCATGTTTGGGGCTGTGAGAAGCCCCAGAGGATGCCAGCTTTGGACTTCAGATGAGAGTTCTGAGCTGTCACAGAAATTGGGGAATTGTCAATGTTTAGTTAGTAGTTGAGGCCATGGGTGGGAATACGGGCCCCTAGTGTGAATATAGGAAGGTCTGGGGACCTCCGGCATGGAAAAGGTAAGGGACGAAGATCCTGCAAATGAACTGAGCTGGGTCAGCCTGAGGAGCAGGCGGGAAGCACAGGGAAGGGCCTTGGGTGAAGGGGGTGCAGTTTCCTCACCATTGAGAAGCGAGGTAGCTGCCAGCATGGGTGGGGCCAGACCAGGATCTGAGTATGGGGATGTTGAATTCTGTCTCTCCTATTCACATCTGCCTGGACTAGAAGTGAGAACACAGGCTATGCACCCAGAATGCAAGCTTGCAACTATTTCTTACACAAACCCATTTGTCAGCAAAGCTTCAGATTTCACGGAGGTTTTGGATAGCGGATATCATATACCGCTTTCTTCTGGAATAAGACCATATTGATTGCTTTCATAGCAACTTTAAATTCAGAGGAAGATGTGTCTATAAAATCAGAATAAAGGCCTCTGAGCTGAAGTTGGGCAGGGATATACCATCAGCCATTTCCCTATCCCTGGCATCTCTCTGCACAAGTCCAGTTTTTGACATGGTTTCTCCATACTAATGTGCCGATGCTGTGACCAGTGACTACCATTTGGGGTGTTATTCTGCTGGCCATGTAAGGGACAGCTCTTCCTCCTGGGTCTCTCACCTGTGAGACTGGGTAACTCATCTGTGAGATGAGTTAGCGACATTTCCAGCAGTTTAACTCCAGATCCGGTTCCTCCGTGGCTGGGGTTGCTGATGAGTGGAGTGTATCTGAGGAAGCTTATAGGTTATTTCCTCAGAGGCTGGGGTAACAGAGCCTCACCCCTGCAGGCACCACACCAAATCTGGATTTCCTGAGAAGCGAAAAAAAATTTTTTTAGGTCCATGATTTTTACTCCTTGAAGTGAAATTTTAAAATCTAAATCAAATTATTCATGGCATAAAATAATGTTGCTTGCTGCATTTTTCCCATTTAATCAAAATCAGTATGATCCTCATGTAATTTGGCCTTTTATATGTTGGTTGCCCAAGCCAGGTATCTTGGTGGAGGTGGGGGTACGACACTCCTCTTGCGGGTAATGTCGCTGATTCCATTTGTTTGGGATACACGCTGAGTTGACCTCATTGGACTTTCCCCAGGAACCGATGCGCGTGCACGTGCTGGGCCATTATGCTGCTGCACCTGTGCAGTGTGAAGGTCAGTGCGCTTTTCTGATTATAAGAACCCGTCCATGTCATTCCATCATAAACCCACTCCACTCATAATGGAATGTGCCCGGCCCAGAGCCCTCTGTGGCTGCCCAGAACTTCTCCCCAGTGCAGCCCTGACATCTGAGACCCATCACCCGCCCTTCTCCCACCGCCTGCATCCACCTTATTCAAATGTGCTCCGTGTTGAGATGGTGTTCTTTGCATGTCAACTTGCTCTTGTGTGATGTGAATGTACCGTTGTCACAAGTGAATTTGTGCCTTGAAACAAATGGTCCTTTCAGAATCACAGCCAAGAGCTCCACTGGGCTCTTGCCTTACCTTAGGGTTGGTACAGACCCAAGGGAATTCCCTGGAACCCAGAGCAACCATTTCTCCTGCTGACCAGAGTTGCCAGTTCATTAGGGGGTTGCCTGTACATGGGCACTCTCCTGGGAAGGGCTTTCCCCCTGCAACCCTCAGGACTCCCTCCGAGTCACCCCTTTCCTGTATTTCCCAGCTTTGTCACTCTTGGTGATGGCCCTGGTTTATAGTAGTTACAACTCACATTAACTGGACGCTATGCATCCTGATTTTGTGAGTCCTCTCCACTCGCAGAGATCTGAAGAGGTAGGTATGACCACTTCCCACCTTATGTTTGAAGGAGCTGGGCATAGAGTGCTAAGACACTGCCCAGAGGCTCCCAGTGGGGAGGTGAGGCCTGCCTGTCTGGGGGGAAGACCTGTCCATGGGTCCATAGGCCCTACTGCAGCTCTGGGAATATGCACTCAGGTAATCTTTCAAGGAGGTTTTCTTTAAAATAAAGAAAGAAAGAAAATCTGGCATCTGTATAGCACTGTGCAAATGTACTAAGCATATCCACATGTGGGTTCAGCTTATCCCAGAAATAGCAGTGAGAATGAGAAGAACGAGCAGAACAAGGCCTGAGGTGCTAGGTGAGGGCCTCCAGGTGCATCATCTTGCAGGAGGGTGAGCAGCCCTCAAATTCAAGCCTTCTCGTCCACCTCAGGACATTGCTTCCAGATCACCTAGAGGGGTACTTTCTTAATTAGTAAGTCTAGGGTAGCACTTAGAGAATGACCATTTTATGTGTTGTATTCAGGAAGCATTAAATTAGTGGTTAATGTGTGCTGCCAACTGTCCAGGGACAATCTCAGGGCAGTAACTTCAAATGCCTTTGTCGTCTTAGACATCCAAGTTTGCTGTGCTGTCGGCAGAGGCTGCATTTCTCTAAGGCCACTCAGCTGCTCCACCCACTAGTTTTCCCCATTTGGGGAGGGCTTGGCTTTTGCTAAGAGATGCTCTCATCTGCCTACCTTCCCCTGGGACTTCCGAATTTCCTCTAGCTGTAAAGATACAGTGAGAAGTCTTTTTAAAATACCATGTAGTTCCTTTTGGGTGCGTTTAACATTCCGAGAGAATGCTCCCGCCTTTTCCTGTTTCCAGGACTGATGTCCTTGGAAAGTTAGGACTTCTCAGTCCTAGAGATTCTCAGCTCGTATGTGTCTTCAGATACAGGCTTTGCCTTGAAATAAAACTCCTTGAATCTAATAGCAAAGCTACATGATTCTAACAGGAGATTTTTTTTCTCAGGAGATTTTTTTCAGTGATCTAGGAAACACAATGGCTGAATAGTCAGTCTCCTAACATTTAATGTGAGCTCCCCACAATTAATAGGAGAGAGAAGACAGAGACCTTAACAATGCTCCAGAAGGACTTAGTTTGTGAAACAGGAGCGTAACGATGACACTGGCAGCTGAAGGGACAGAGCACAGCAGCCTTATTCCCAGTCTCAGTGCGAAACTTCTTGCCCTCAACTTTGCCACGATATAGGAAATCTTGCACACTGTAACTTTTGTGTTTTTTGCTGAAATCTTCAAAACTGAAAATGATTTCAAGGTGTCCTATACCTTTCTGTAATATTTTCCAAGAAGATTCACCATGCTCCAAAATATATCTGCAGCATTACTAACTGGACTTACAAAAATATCTGGAGATGAAGTAGGGATTACTTACATAAGTGACCACTTAATGTAGCTACACTTTCCATCTGGAATGATCCTCAGCAGATGAATGCTCATCTCTGGAAGAAGCCTAAACAAAGGGGAATTCAAGCCTAAACAAAAGCGAGTGGTTCTCAACCAGGGGTACATCTCAGGTCACCAAGTATAGTTTTGCATGTGAGGCTGGACACTTGCATTTGAAAAAAGTCTGGAGTGATTCTTAATATGCACCCCTGATGAGATCCACTGTCTAGTACTGATGGGACCTAAGCCTGTCTGTGTCTCTCTGAATAAGAGAATAGGAAATACATTTATAAAGATCTGCAGATCTTTGTGCTACAAAGAGGATCTTTTTGCTCAAACATAAGTTTCCTGAACCCTGTCAAAGATGCTTTTTGGAAAAACAAGCAAATGAATGTTAGGGCTCACATGTAATGAGGACTAGTATCTCTGTGTCTGTTGGGGCCCCCACGACATAACCACTGGTTGAGGGAGAGAGAAGTAACACGTTGAAGGAATGAGAAGGAAGTAGCACTGGGCCTTTTGTGTTCTTGCTTAAATCTTCCAAACTAAAAATGATCCCAAGGTTTCCTATACCTTATCCCCACCTTTCATGCTCTTGGAGGTGAACACTGGTATCTAGAGTATTTAGTAGCTGGAGAGGTGGACCCTTGGCCATCTGAATGCCCCTCCAGCTTTCCTAAATATCCCCTGTATCTGCATCTCACTTGTCAGTAATAGTATCATCCAGGCATAAATGGAAAAAGTCGTCAGAAGCCCTTAAATCCATACCACAATTTGTCTTCTTGACACCAAGAGAAAATTAGTACCATTAATTCTCTACATTTATTGATTTAGGAACTCAATCAAAAGGCTGGTTGCTCTTCCCCTCCATCCCCCAACCCTCTCTGTGCTCCTCCCCGCGCCACCATAGTTCTCAGGTTCCAATGTGTCTAAGCCACTGGGCTGCAATAACTATGTCCTAAAGAGAAAAGTACTAGATCTCCCTCACAAGCAGCCACAAAGTCAAGGCTTCACTGAGTTAGGGACCACCATGGCTTCCCCTCTAGCTCTTCTCCCATCACTGCCTTGAGTTCAGCCTTCCTGGGTGGTGAGAGAAACCATGTGCTCAGCATGGCTGAGGGGAAGCTGAGTCATGCCCTTGGCAGAGCCAGGGAACTCCCGCTGGGAGACCAGTAATAGCCTTGGGTGAACCTGGAAGGGGTCTGGTCTGACAAACAAGGCCTCCTTCAGGGACTGCTTGGCCTCTGCCCCACAGGTGATGGGCGCCCCGTCCCCTCCCTCAGAGCACAGATCGCCTGGGGAGCCTCCACTCTGCTGACACCTGGAGGGAAGCTCTGCTACCAATATTTTCCCAATAGGAAGCAGCAACCTCAGCACAGAAATAAAGCTGCCTGCTGACTTGCTCACAGCCTATCCCAATAGTTGCTCTGGGTGTCATCCTGACGCAGCAGTCCCTGAGGACCAGGCCACAGAGGCTCAACCCTTTCCGTCAGCCCTGTCCAGCAGGACCTGAGCCGCGTGCCACTGAATAACTTCTCAGTCTACTCTTTAGATGATGTCTTGTTTTGAATACTTAACCTTTCCTGTTCTTTCAAAGTAAGTGCTTTTATGAAAGGTCTGGACTGTCCTTTAAACATATATATATATATATATATGGGGATATATATATATATATATATATATTTTTTTTTTTTCTCACTTAAAGGGAAATGTATTTCTGGTCACTTCTGGACTCAACTTCAGAAAGGACCCAGGTAGAGGAAGGATGCTTTTGTGTGGAATTCAAAGATTGGTTTAAACGAGGACATGCACACTGCATAGCTGTTTTGCCCAGTTAGATGGTGGCAAAAAACGTGCATGTGTAGCTAACTGTTTGGAGTTTTGCTTATTCCAAGTATTGTGTAGTAGTTTTGTTTGGGCAAAGGAATGCCAGTGGTAGCGGCAGTCACAGATGAAAAGCCTCTCTTGCTTGGTAGTGCCAGATTTGGAGCCCAGCATTTCAATTTTCAGCAAGAACTAGAAGTCCCCTTGTGTTGCTCTTTACCCCCACATGCCCATTTGCACGGTGCAGAGTTCTCGGTGAGCATGGCATTGCTGTGTCCTGCTGGGCTCGCAGTGCAGCGCTGTGTGTCAGCAGATACGGTTCCTGATCTGCCTGCTTGCTGTGCTTTCTCCATGAAGTTTCTTGCTTTTCATGATTTGAAAAATGCCAGTGTTTTCAGGATTGTGGCTAAATATATACCACAACTGGATGTGTATTTGCTTTCCTCTCTTGCAGATTTTTTTCCTTTACAAAGTAGAAGTGAGATTCTGGAGTATTTTATTCTCCTTGAACATTTTAGACTGAGTTTGGTGTCTCTGGCCCTCATGAACTGCTACGAATTAGACCTCAGACCCTGAAATAAGGGCCCTGAGATGCAAACTCATGCTGGCTTGGATGTTTTAGATGGAGATATGAGCAGTCATTCATTATGCACCTGGCAGCTGTGTACTGAACACCTGCCACATACCAGCCACAGCTGAGGTGCTGGGGATACAGCCCATGAACAACAGACAAGCCCCTACCTCATGGAGATTTTATTGTAGTTGTGGTGGGAATGGGTGTCAGAAAATGAAAATCACAACTCAATATACAACTTGATGTCAGAAACTGGCAAGTCCTAAGAGAAAGGAGAGAGCAGGTGGAGAAGATAGGCCCTGGGGACACCTGTGTTCTCCTGCAAGGCCCCTGTATCCCCCTGTGGGCACAATCTCTGAAATTCTATGCTGTCTCTGAACTTGCATAAAAATATAGCCCAGAGGTCACCACCTCTACCATCCCTAATGTGGTTATTTTATTTGTCTGCCAGTGAGGTGTTTTATTTTGTTTTGTTTTGGGGGGGGGTTTGATTTTGTGATGACTTCATTTAAAAACATAATTTTATCTAAGAATTCAGAATCTTAGCTTCTCTTGAAAAAACTCAAAAGTGCTTCATCTCTGGGCCCACATTCTGCTTGTCAGCAAAGAGCAGGAGCTGAGCGAGGGGGTCCCTGTTAGCTCAGAGGGACATAGGACCTCCAGATTATCATTGTTTCCACTAGCTCACCTCCCGCTGGCCTTTGAAGGCCCCCCTTGCTTCAGTCTGTTTTGGCGCCAACCCTGCACTGCCCAGGACACTGATGCCTCTGGGACCCAGGACCCTTCCTTACTGGGTTTTTCTGTAGAGCTTCCTCCTTCCTCCTCTCCTGATCACTTTGTGTAGGTTTGACTCTCTTGAAGGCTGCAAGGCGCTGTCAGGTGCCAAGCAGTCACAGTCCCAGGCTAAGTCAGAGAAGCCATCTAGTCAAGGAATGAGCCCTCTCCCTTTGCAGTCGCAGATTGCTTTCATACAGCCTACCAGCTGGGGCAGAGGACTCAGCGCGACTCCCAACACCTCGTATATTTTCATTCATGACAGTCACCTGTCTAAATAACTAAGATGCTCTTGGGCTTATGGGCTCATTAACTCCTGCCTAATGAAATGCAAGCCCATTCTCTGGCTATTCATCTTTTGTCCCTTACATAATTCCACCCACCAAATCCTCCCCAGACGTTCCCTTCCCCAAAATGCATTAGTATAATTAGCTAAAGCACATGTTACTTTGGTCAGTTACCATTACTGGTAATTATTTCATTTCTCTATGGCTTTTCCGAGTTAAAGCTATTCATTACCTGACAGGTAGGGGTGTGGCCACAGTGACTGCAGGAGGCAGTGTCCTCTGAGCTGGCCCAGTGCTCCATAGGCCACATGCCATGGGGTCCTTGGCCCACATCCAGGGTGTCAGCGTTCAGGGGTCTGGTCTCAGCTGGTACCACCGAGGCTGCCTAGAATTCACTCATTTGACTCATACACAATTTCCCCAGATGACCATAACTGTCACAACCACATGTTTGCGAGCCCTCTAATCAACGTTTAAGTGTACTTTTTATTTAAACAGATAAACTTCCCTATGCTATAATGGGTAAAGAGTTCTTGGCTGGGGGATGCCTCCCCCTATTGCATGTGTCTTTCCTCATGTCAGAATCATGCCTCTGAGTGTCCTCCATGGCTTTTTGACCCAGTCAACATTCCCTTCAGTGAGGGACCTTCTGATCCTGGCTCACAGGCCTGTGCTCATTCTTTTTCATAGCTGCCTGGGGCTGCAATTGCCTACGTGGCTAGAACCAGCAGCTTTAGCATCAGCTGGGGCTGATAGATGCAGCCTGTCAGGCCCCCTCAGGAAATGCTAAATCAATATCTGCATTTCAATAAGATTCCCAGGAAATTGTGGGACTTCTATGTAGAGAAGCACTGGCTTGTATCACTGCCAGTATGTGCATGGCTCCCACTACTGCCCTAGGCCACCAACACTGACCTAGGCACCCCACCCCGCATTCCATAGCACCTCACAGCCTCTTCTGCAAAACTCTGAACACTGAATGGACATTCTCTGTTCATTGATTATGAGTTCCTACAGTCAAATGTTTACAGACCCACACATTTTGTGGTCTTAATCTTTGGTAGTCATTAAATTCAGTTCTAGGTAAAAATGCTAGAAAACCGTATCATCAGCAGTTGGCCATACTATAAAATTCCCATGCGAACTAAGTCATTCATCTTAAATATCTAAATGACCATTGGGGGAGAAGTAATCTTGCAGTGTAGTTTAACAGTGGATGAAGAATTAGTGGAAAAAAACCAGTGAAAGTCTCTAAAAGATTATTGTTAAGTCAAATAGATTGTTACTGTTAAGAGCAGACATGGGAGTCCAATAGCCAACTTAGGCTCCAGCTTTACTCCCAGCTATGTGACTTTGGGGAAGTCCTTTGGCCCAGTCGTTTGCAAGCCCACCTACTCAGTAGAATCAACTGTAGAGCATGGAAATAAGTTTCAGCTGCCAGTACAGACCCTGGTTCAGTAGCTTTCTGGTAAGACCCAGGCAACTGCATTAAAAAAAATCCTTAGGTCATTTTGATGCACAGATGGGTCTGGGAACCAATGGCAACTTCATGAAGCCCCTAACTCCTTTTTCCTCCAGTGATGATAGTAATAAAGCAACCTCACTGGTTTTTGAGAGAATTTAATGGTAGCATAAAGGGAAAAGCCCTGTCACATGCCTGACGCATAGTAGTTGCTCAACTTTGGTAGTGATGACAGCAGTGGTGATGGTGGCGGTGGTGGTAGTGGTGGTGGTGACGACACAGGCTGCACTTACACTCCGACTGGATATGCACAGATCTACATCCCTTTTCTAAAATAGGAGCTTTACTTAATAGATGGGTCTGTAAAGGAGCCCACTAACATGAACTGTTAGGATAGATACGATTATTTTATTGTGGATTCTGAAAGCTCTGCACAAGGCTTGACCCCGGCCTTTTAATAATGCTGTTTTGTGTTTAGTACTTCCAGTTTTCCATCATCTCTCTTCACGTTCCCTCCAATCCTAAGAGCTGTCACAGGGACTTAGCCTCCTTTGACAACTGAGGAAACAGACTTGAGTAGCATGGGGCTTAAAAGCTGCCCACTGAACAACCTGGAATGAGGTTCAGGATTTCGGACATTGGGTCTGTGTAGACTGACTGCTGTCCTTCTACCAAAAGCTCACATTAAAAGGAATTTTCTTCTTGATTGATTGCTAATGAATCTCCTCAGGTGTATTAACAATCATCTGGGAAGCCTTCGTTTCCTTGGTCAGCCGTTTAGTCTTATCTCCAGGTATTTTCAAATCTGAGGAGGCCAAACACAGAGTATTCTTTTCTTTTCCAATGGAGAATCAATGACCAGTGAGGGGAAAATAACAATGGTTCATTTAAGTGAAAAGTAACATAAATAGGTAAATGTTAGAGGAAAGAAAATGTGACATGATTCACTAAGCTTATATTTTATATTGTAGCATTTATATCAAGTTTTTCATGAATTCTCTCAGGTAATTAGTTTTATGAAGTATTGCCCAATGGCACTTTTCTACCTTCCCAGCCCTCTTGGAAATATCCAACATACTAGACTAGCAATCTTACTGGAATGTTATGTAAAGGAGTTTACAGAATGTACTAGAAAGCATACATATCAAAATCTGCTGACACCATACCTATGACATCAACAAAAAATCTCTGCATCCTGAACCAATGTTTTTCTTCAGGAGAAGTTTGGCCCTCCAGCACCCCTGGAACATGATCTTTGAAGGTGTGTGAGGAGCCAGTCACCCTCAGCCCCACCTCCGCTGAATTATCATCTCTTCTCCCCTTTCTTTCAGCACTGGTCCTACCTCCCAGAGAAATGGCCACTCTCGACTGCTTTGAAAACCACAGGACCAATTAATTGCACCTGTTACCTACCAAAACTCGTCTTCACTGTGGTCACTCATACCCCTAAGACCCTTAGTGTCAGCAGAAGAAGGGGTATTTAACAACTGTCTCTCGGATGACTTTTCATTCCTCACAGGGCTGCCCAATAGTGTCTCCATACATTGAGCCAAGAAACCCACTCCCCATTTCTTTACTGTATTCATGTATGAAAAAGTACAATTACTCAAGAAGGGGAGACACAATATCATAGTCAATCAAAACAATAAATTAAAAATTAGCACCCCGACTCTATATTATTTAAGAATTGGGGCATCTCAAGTTTAGTAGTTGTGCCAGTGGGATCCAAGCTGCTAATCCATTTAGATTGATTCCTCATCTGAAATCCTATCTCCCAGCAAAAGAATTTGAAGTAAAAACAACTGAGGAGTCAAATACTGTTCCACATGCTATACTACATGACCATATTTTGAGAACTTTAGTCCCCATTGCACAGAGCAAGATTTATTCAACAAATATGTATATGTACTATTTAACATATACTTCCATTTGTAGATGTATGTGGAGTTGCCTCTCTGGGCCAGATGCTATGCAGGGTACAGGGGATAAAATGCTGAGCCAAGCCAGGCCTGACTTTCCAGGCTTCTAGTGACGGATGAAAGTCACTCAGACCGTAACCAATACGAAGGAAGAGAACAGCTCTACAAGCACATGCAGGCAGGGAGCTTCACCTGGCCTGAGATCTAGGAAGTGCTCCTGAGGAAGGGACACTTACTTGGGAACTGAAATGTGAATTGTAGTTGATTAGGTAAGAGGAAATTTTCCCTTATTACAAAAATTAATGTCATCTGCTTCCAAGAAAACTGACCTCATTATGAAGAGGTATGAAAAATAAAACAAGCTAATCCTTTTTAGTCGGTCTTTTCTACAACCATGTAGGTAATTATGAAGTGTATTGCTCCTTACTGCACACCATCTCCTATTGTTAGATAGGTAAACTTTGACCTTTTTCTCTGGTCAATTGCTCTTCCAATTATTGCACACTTTAGTCGTAGTAAATATTTTGAAAGTCTTCTAGGAAATGAATAATGATGAGCTATTTGCTTTATCATACTAGTCAAAATAGAAAATATGAATAATATGTTGGTCATAAAGCTATGTGAGGTCTACTGACTATTGTGAAAAAGGAAGAATTGCAGTTGAAGCCAAGTAAGAATGTAGTAGAATATAGGCACCAAAATAATTTCTTCTGATTACTAATACAGCCATGAAATATGAGAATAATTAATAAGTAATACATTAGCCTAATGTGTACCCATGGAGTGATTAGTTAAGTAAAGTCTGTTGCACAAAAAGCAACATTTCCTAGAACAGAGCCTTCTCTTTTTCCTTTCCCTTCTTTCCATATGGTTTCCTTCTCCCCCTCAAAAAAGGGAAGAAATGTATGTAGATTATGTATTGCAAATTATTTGTTTGGTTCCATTTGTACTGTCAAAGGCTTAATTTCAAACTGAGAGTTAAACATTCTAGTATAATTGTTACAGAAATGAGGAAACAAAGGAAAAATGTCTACTCTTACCTTTCCAGAATTAAGGATGGTGTTACAGTGAACACTACTAGGTGTTTGCTCATTCTGCCCAGAGCGCTCATCTGTTCAGTGAGCCTTATTTGATACTGTCTTAAGGGCTGTGGGGCCACCCAAATGAGTAGGACACAAACAGATGTTTAGATGAATGCAGCATACATGCTAATACTCCAATGCGATATATTAGTAATGGTTCATAAATTGACTATGTGGTCAAGTAAGCTTGGGAAACTCTAGGTTAACAAACTTAATTAATCTGTTGTCTTTGCTGCAAAACATTTAATAGGTGATAAGAGGGAGATCTAGGAATGCAGCATTTATATGTTGTTTTTTTTAACATATGACCTACTAACTCATGATTCCTTGGCTGTGCCCTGAGAATTGCTCATCTAAGCAGTTGTGCAGGATTCTGCCTCCTGGATAGAGGCTGTCATTCTCTGGGCAGGTTTGGACCTCAAGCAAGAGACATGAGGTTCAGGTCAGAGTTCTAACTCCAGTGGAAGGATAGTGGCCAACCTTTACTGGTGAGGAGGTGTAGAGCACAGTCATGTAGACCAAGCAATCCAATATGAATCTCAGGGCCATGTCGGATACTGGATTCTGGGACTAATTATAGACTTCATTTATAGGTACATCCTGGTCAGGAATGGCTCCAAAATTAGGCTGAGGTGGCATAGTTGAATGAGAATCTAGATAGCCAGGACAACTCAGACTCTTTTTGATGTATTGGTCCAGGCAAGCTAGAAGCACTCCATTTGATCTAATAGGAGTCAAATACAATTGAAAATGTCACATTTACTTGTTAAACCACCTGTACACATAGAATTGTTGTTGGCACTAGCAAAAAGAGATATGTATTTGTGTGTTGGAACTAGCAGAGGCATATTTTGAGAGCTAGGCAGCAGTTAAACTGCTGAAGGTAGGGAGTGGCTTCTATAGGGTGAAAGCTAAGATAGAAAACCCCTCAGCTAGCAGTGGGAGAGGCAGCCCAGTTTTAGACCAACTCATTGCTTAGTAAAATAGAAGGATTGCTCCCTCAACTTAGCCTCTATATATAGGAAACAGTTGGCACTCTAGTGGGAAAATAAAACAAACAACAATATACATCTCAACTGTTCTTATATAAACAATCCTTAATATGTAATTTGTAAAATTATAAGATATGCAAAGAATCAAAAAATAATGTGATAAAGCAATAGAAAAAAATTCTATCATGGGAACAGGCCCACAAATGAACTAGATGTCAGAATTAGCAGAAAAGGATGAGAAAACATTATAAATATATTCAAGAATTTTCTGAAAAGGTGGCTAGAATGGTTGAACAGATGAAGAATCTCAACATAGAAATAGAAACTATAAAAAAGAACCAAACAGAAATTGAAATACCTGAAATAAACACATACATTACATGGATGTCTCAGTCTTTTGGGGCTGATATAACAAAATACCACAGACTAGTGGCTTATAAACAACAGAAATGTATTGTTCACAGTTGGGACACTGGGAAGCCCAAGATCAAGGCATGGGAAGATGCGGTGTTTGGTGAGGGCCCACTTTCTGATTCATAGATGTCCATCTTGTACCTGTACCCTCATATGGTGGAAGGGATGAGGGATCTTCCTGGGACCTCTTTTATAAAGGCACTAATTCCATCTATGAGGGTTCTAGCCTTATGACCTAATCACCTCTAAGAGGCCCCATCTGATACCATAACCTTACTGGGGAGTAGGTTTCAACATAAGAATTTTGTAAGAGAGACACAAACATTCAGTTTGTAGCAATGGACTAAAAAGAATAGAAACCATGAAAGAAAGGATCAGTGAATTTGAAGACTGGCTAATAGATATTATTCAAACAAAAGCACAGAGAAAAAATATTGTAAAACACTTTACAGTTCATCAGTGACCTGTGAGGTTGTCTAACCCACCTGCACTTGGAATCCCAAAATGAAAACAGAGAGAAAATGGGCCAGATCATATATTTGAAGAAGTAACATCTGCACATTTTCAGATATGGTGGGAAAATATCTGTCTGCAGATCAAGGTCTCAGTGAATTCCAAGTAGTAGAACTACAACAGACACCACAACACCTAAACTCATCACAGTCAAACTTCTGAAAAGCAGTAATAAAGAAAATATCACTAAAAAAGCCATGCAGGAAAAAATGACACATTACATTCACAGGAACAATGACAAAAAATAATGGAAAAAATGGTTGACTTATCAGACACAAGTAAAGTCAGAAGGCAATGGAAAGATATCTTAAACTGAGAAAGGTTGTGCATAGAATATGCCATGCTCTAAGGAGCATCACAGGGCAGGGCCCAGGCAAGGGGTCAAAAAAGGCTTTTCCTGCACATCCCATCTGAGCTAAGGTCTCAAGAATGAGATGTAGGGAAGATGTTCCAGGTATGTGCAAGGTCCCTGTAGCAAGAGAAAACATGTCACATAGGAAAGCTGAAAGGTGCAAGGTAAGTGGAGCACAAATATCAAGGAAAAGATGGGAACCTGACCAGCTACTACAGGCCACAAAGTGGACATTTGTTTTCAAGAATTTTAAGCAGGAGGGATCATTTAAACAAATTTGTGTTTTGAAAAACTATTAAAACTTTGGATAAAGTAGAGGGATACTGGAGTAGCTGAAGAGAGAGCAGGAGGCCATAGGAGTGGTTCAGGAGAAGGGATGGTGGCTTTGACTCAGATGGTCTCAGCGAGGATAGAGAGAGGTGGCAGTCTGACCCCAGGAACAAGCACCTGACCATTAGGCTGAGTTGCCTGTGGGAAGGTATAATGAGGTGCAGGAGTCAAGACACTCACAGGGATATAGGGACCTGGAACTCGGAAGAGCAGTTTGAGCTGGAGGTGAGTACTTGAAAGTAATTGGTGTAGAAGGTAGATTAAATCTTGGATATAGATGAAATTTTTCCTTAACTTCTTTTCCTTTAAAACCTTATGTCTAGTGTACCTGCTCTGTTGCTATGCTCTGAGTTACATCCCAAGTATGTTCTCTGAATGGGGCAGATCCCCTTTTCCTGAGGAGCATTCCCTGAATGTCTTCTGTCATCACATTTGCAGTTCCCCACCTGTTTGCTGCCCTCTAGGGACCCTTGGGAGCCCTGCACCACGTGGAAGGCTGTTTAACCCGTGTCCTGGCTGCCTCTGGCCGGGCCTCTGTGACCCTGGAACATGGGGCACAGGTTACAGGTTCTGCCTCAATTACATGGTATCTTCAGTCAACCGGGAGCTATAACCACAGCTATAACTTACTGTCCTCAGTAAGAAATAATTACTATTGTTAAGAAATGAATGTATCTACATATGCTTTCCCTTTGTAAAATAGATGAAGATAGTCTAACATGCATTCTTAGGGGTATTAAATTCATCCTTCTATTTCTTTTTATTTATCATGAAAACTTGAGCACATGGAAGAAAAGTATATTGCTTATATAGTAAAGACATTGAGAAAACAAAGCAGAAGAACATAGGAAGATCATACAGTAAGTTATACTGTGGTAGCTACCCCTAAAATCTCAGTGGCTTAAACAGATGATTATGTTTTACTCACTGGCTTAACTAGTCTGTGGTACGACTCTTGAAGTCCATCCAGGTACTGGTTCTGAAAAGTTTTGTAGAGCCATTTAAACAAACTCAACTTGGAAGTGACACACTTACCCATCCTTGGCCATTTTTGGTCCCATGGGCTTCCTCACCACAAGAACCAAGAATTATTGCCCTACCATGCCTGAACAGCTGAGAGAAGACATGTTTGGAGAAAAGCACAAATTTTATCAGAAAGGAAACAGAAAAAATCGAAACCTTACTATCAGATAACTTAAGTACATGCATATAATTGCTACTATTCTATTTTGACCTACAAACAGCAGTTTCACAAGGTTCACACTAATAAGATTAAAATACCTTGTCTTTTTTCTAATACCACTTCTGACATTAAATGTGTGCTTTTCCCATACCAGTTCTCTCACTCTTCAGTACCATCTGGGTGCCCCAAAATTCAATTCAATTTTTACTAACAGGAGTTAGTGTGGACCCTATAGCTTGAGTCACTAGCCCCACGCACTGCTCCTACTTCGGGTTCCACCCACACACGGGCTTCCCAAGCTACCTAAGCATAAATTCTGCTGGGCCAAGTACAAATTTGGGGTTTCCCATGACTCCTCCTTTGGTTCAGTAATTTGGTAGAGTGACTTACAGAATTCAGGAAAACACTATAGTTACTATTACAGTTTATTATAAAAGATACAAGTGAACAGCAAGAGGTAAATAGGGTGAGGTCTTAAAAGGTCCCAAGCATAGGAGATTTTGGTCTCTGTGAAGTTAGGGTGTGCCTTTCTTCTGGCATGTGGATGTATTCACCCACATGGAAGTTCACCTGAACCCTGTCATTTAGAGGTTTTATGAAGGCTTTATTTTATAGGAATGATTGATTAAATCATTGGCCATGGGTTATTGAATGCAATTCCAGCCCCTTCCACCTCAATGGAATCTGAAAGTTTCAACCCTCTGATCACATATTTGGTTCTCCGGTGACCAGCCCTCTTCCTGAAGCTAGCTAGGGACCCATGAAGCATCACCTCATTACCATAAATTTGGGTATGGTTGAAAAGGGCTCATATGAATAACAAAAGAAACTCCTATCATTCAGGAAATTCCAAGGGTTTTAGTTGCTCTGTGCCTGGAATAGAGATCAAAGACCAAGTACACATAGTTTCATTAAACCACATATCTCTTACAAGAATAAGTACAAATAAATATCTCCTAAGGTCAAAAAATGCTCAAACTGAGCCAGACTACAAAATTCATCTATTTTATATTTTAAAAAGATGTGTATAAAAGTAAATGATTAAGAAGGAAAAGTGAGAAATGGAGAAAACACAAGTCAGCTTAATATCAAATCAAGTAATGTTTGATGGGGAGAAATCCTGAAAATGACAAAGATGATCATATTATATTGATGAAGGTTATAATCCATTGGTGAAAGAAACAACTATGCACCTCTATGCTCCTGATAATGTAGCATTGAAATAGGTAAAGCAAAAACTGCAAGAAATGAGCAGAAGTGAATTTCTATGGAGAATTTTAACTCATTATTTGGCATGGAAGTGTGATATAAATAATATTACATAGAAATAAAATAATGTATTAAATAAAAAATTATACCAGTTTCTGATTCTGCATGGCAGTTTCTAATTCCTCATGTTCTGGAGCTTGCAAGTTGCCAAAACATCCTAACAAACAAAAAGCTGAACAGATTGAAAAATCGGCAACTCCTCGTGGATTGTCAAGAGAGAGGAGGATACAGGACAAACTGCTGCCCCCAAGGTTGGAGAGACAAACAGGGAAATACAGGGAGTCACGACTTATCAGAGCAGAGGCTCATGAGCAGGAAGAGCCACAGGCATCAGGGCTGTGACAGGAAAACCTGAAGTGTAATTGATGAATTGTCAGAGGCTCAGTGTGGACAACTTTGAGAATTAGAAACTTGAGCCACCAAATGTTAGGGGGGTTTTATAAATTTTACAGTTTTGTAAAATTTACCTCCAAGAGCTCAACTAGGTTCTAACAGTAAGTGTCAGTGAAGAATCCCCTTGTACTTCTGGCAGGGGGAGGGGAAATAAGCTATCTTGATATTCACCAGGGCACTCTGTTCTTCTTAATAATACCTACTGTCAGTGGAAACTAGTTAACCAGAGTCTGACCTACTGGCATATAATCAGAGCCTAGCTGACCTGGTGGAAGGGAAATACTTAACTCCAGCCCACTCCAGCCATCCTGTTCCACCTAATGAGGGAAAAAATAAAGAGAAACACTTGTGAAGTTCACACTCCAGAGGCACGGTCTAATTAAGACTGAGAACTAATCATAGGACCATAGAATGCTCCCCTCTTTCCCCCACACCTAACCACCATATCACTAAAGGCCTGTTTACACCAGTAAACACAAAAGAAACAAAAATAGTGGAAGACAAAACTAGGAACAAAAAAAAAGACAACAGTAAAAAACAGTAACAGATATAGTAAATATTAATCCAAATATTTCAGGAATCACTTTGAAGATCAGTGGTCTATATGCACCAATTTATTGTCAGAGATTGTCAGGGTGTATCAAAAAAACTACACACTACTACATGTAAGATATTACAAGAAACCCACAATTAATATAAAGACATATATAGATTGAAAGTGAATGAAGGAGAAAAAATTCAAGGGTAAGACTAATTTTAAAAAAGCAAGAGTAGCTACATTAATTTCAGACAGAGCAGAATTCAGAGCAATGAAGTTATCAGAGATTAAGAAGGGCACATATTGATGAAGGGGTCAGTTCTCCAGGAAGACATGACAATCCTTAATGTATATACACCTAATAATGTGAGACAAAAACTAATAGAACTGCACAGAGAATGAATCCACTCTCGTGTTGGAGCCTTCAACATGTGTCTGTCAGAAATGAACAGATCCAGCCAGCAGAAAGTCAGTAAGGACAGAGTTGAGCTCAACAACTCCCTCAGTCAACAGGATATAATTGACACCAATAGACTATTTCATGCACAACAGCTGAATACACATGCTTCTCAAGCTCACATGGAATATTCACCCAGATAGACCACATTCTGGGCCATAAAATACACCTCAAAAAATAGGAAAGAATAGAAATTGTACACTACCTGCTCTCAGACCACAATGGAATTAAACTAGAAATCAATAACAGAAAGATAACTTGAGAATCCCAAAATGCATCAAGATCAAGTAAGAATTTCTAAATAACACATGAGTCACAGAAGAAATCTTGAGAAAATTAAAATACTTCTAATTAGTTAAAAATGAAAAGCAAATCTGTGAAAGCAGTGCCTAAAAGAAATTTTAACACTGAATGGATATATGAGAAATGAAGAAAGGAATAAAATCAATTATCTATGAAGCCTTATGCAACTAGAAAAAAAAAATAGGCTCTAAAGTTTGTACAAATAGGCAAATGACCCAGAATAGCCAACACAATATTGAAGGAGAAAAACAAAGCTAGAGGACTGACACTTTCTGATTTCAAGACTTACTATAAAGCTACATTTATCAAGTCAGTGTGGTACTGGTGAAAGAATAGACATATGGTTCAGTGGAACACAATGGGAAGCCCAGAAACAGATCCCCATATAGTCACCTGATCTTTGACAAAAGAGAAATGGCATGTACAATGGAGCCAGGATACTCTCTTCAACAAATGGTGCTAAAAAAAAATAAGAGCTTTTAGACACAACTTTACACCAAAACTAACTCAAAATGGATCATAGACCTATGTTAAATGAAAGCCATAAATCTTAGAAGATCTTCTAACTTAGAAGAAAATACAGATGGCCTTGGGTATGGTGATGACTTTATAGATATAACACCAAAGGCATGATACATGAAAGATAAAATTAATAAGCTGGATTTCATTAAACAAAAATCTTCTGCTCTGAGAATGACAGTGTCAAGAGAATGAGAAAACAAGCCAGAAACTGAAAGAAATATTTGCAAAAGAAGACATATCTGATAGAAGACTATTACTCAAAATGCACAAAGAACTCTTAAAACTTAACAATAAGAAACCAAACCACCTAAATTTAAAAATGGGCTGAAGACCTTAACAGATACCTCACTAAAAAAGTTATATAGACCACAAATAACCATATGAGAAGATGGAAATGCAAATCAAAACAATGAAATACCACCACACATCTAACAGAATGGTTGAAATCCAGAACCCTGGTAACACCAAATGCCAGCAAGGATGTGGAACTCTCACTCATTGCTGGTGGGAATGCAAAATGGTACTTTCACTTTGGAAGACAGCTTGGCAGTTTCTTCAAAATTAAACATAGGATTATGTTTAACCTAAACTAAACTTACCATAGGATTCAGTAATCACACTCCTTGTTTAAATAACCAAAAGAGTCGAAAACTTATATTCATGTAAAACTCTACATGGAGGTTTATAGCAGCTTTATTTATAACTGCCAACACTTGGAAGCAACCAAAATGCCCTTCAGTTGCTGAGTGGATAAATAAACAGTGATCCATCCAGACAATGGAATGTTATTTAACACTTTAAAAAATGATCTATCAAGCCATGAAAAGACATGGATGAACCATGAATCATATTACCAGGTGAAAGGAACCAATCTAAAAAAGCTATAAACCCTATGACTCCAACTATATGACATTCTTGGAAAGCAAAATTTTAGAGACAGTAAAAAAGATCAGTGGTTGCTAAGGGCTGCTGGAGGGAGGGATGAATAGACAGCACAGATGATCTTTAAAGCAGTGAAAACGACTCTTGTATCTAATGCTGGATACATGTCATTATACATTTGTTCAAACCCATGGAATGTACAACACCAAAAGAGAACTCTAATGTAAACTCTGGACTCTGAGTGATAATTATGTATAAATGTTAGTTCCTTAATTGCAACAAATGTCCCCTCGTAGTAGATGCTGATAATGGCAGAAGCTCTCCACATGTGGGGCCAAGGAGGTATATAGGAAACCTCTATACCTTCTATTCAGTTTTGCTGGGAACCTTAAACTTTGATACAAAATTAATGTCTTAAAAGGAATAAGCAAATTATACTGATCATTTTTCCATGAAGCAGAATTCATCACCATTGGAAGCATTTATAGATCATCTACACAAACTAACAGTATACTACTAGGCCAGGAAGATTATCTCAATAAATTTCAGAAAGGGGAAATTATTAAGGTCATATTTTCTGCTCACAATATAATTAGACAGTAATGTTTTTAAAAATACTGAACACTTTCAAACTGAAGAATAACTATTGGCCAAATAAGAAATTAAAACCATAATTTTGACTATTTAGAAAGTAATGTCAATATGATTATTCTACATTTCAACTTACCAAATAGTCTGAAATTATTTATAGGGAAAATTATTTTTTTTCTACTTTAAATCAAAGAAAAGAAAATTACTAAGCATTTTCAAATTAAGAATTTAAAAAACCCTAACCCAACAAACCTAAATTAAATAATTTAAACATGAAAACAAATTATTGAACTAAAAACAAAATACAGGGAAATAGTGACATTGATAAATATTTAAAAGTGGTCGGAGGGTCAACATTCTGGAATATATGACTAAGAGGAAAATAAATATATATGATTAGAACCATAAAAGATATATAAAATTACATGAATTTCAAATATTCTGAAGACTCAAATTAATTCCTTAGGAAAGGAAAATTACCAAACTTATAAAGCAGAATATTTCAAAATACCAAAGTTATGAAAGAAATTGTATAACTTGCCAGAGAATACCTATTAAAGGTTCCCAAACTACACCATTTTAGAAATGGATATTTATAAGCTTCTAAGAAATACATAATTCACATTATAATTATCAGAGACAAGAAAAGATAAACACTTCCTACTTTATTTTTTGAAGCTCTCATAACCAGTGTCCAAACCTACATGTACATCACAAAGGAAAAATACTAGAGATGGATATCTTTCATAAATACAGGTGTTAGCATCCCTTTAAATCATTAATAATCAAAATCAACAATCTAGAATTCATTCCTTGATTTTAAAATATACTTATTTAGTCTCTGTAATATGCAAGGCTTACCCTATATAGGGTCTCTGCTCTCTAGGCCCTTACTTTATAGTGGAGAAAACTACCATAGGCAACTAACTACAGAATTAATTACCTGATTGAGATTAACACTAGAAGGAGACGTGCAATATGTTATGATGGTAGGTGCCAAGGGGAGTCTTGCTCATGGGCTCTGTGCTTTACCGCCAGACCACCAGGACTGAATCAAAGATCTGCTGCTTTATTGGCCATGAAACCTTTAACTCCTTGGTTCTCAGCAGACAGCGATTTTTCCCCACAGGGAATTTGTAAGGTCTGGAGACACATTTGGTTGTTACTACTCAGGAGGGGCTACTGACATCTAGTGGGGAGAGGCTAGGGATGCTACTGAACATCCCTAGTGAACAGGACCCCACAACAGAGAATGATCGGGCCCTAAATAGCAGTAGTGCTGAGCTTCAGAACCCCTAGTACATGATGATGACTCCCACGTCTCTTTCTCTGGTGGAGGTTTGAGAGCCAGAGCCACACATCTAACTGCTCACAAGGCCTCTCCACTTGACCCTGGAAACTAAAACTTATCATCTTCCTTTGAAGATCTTGCCCCTCCTGAGTTCACTTTTTAAGTAAGTGACACCACCATCTACTCTTTTACTCCTGCCAGAACTCGGTGTGTCATCCTTTCCCTTACCACTGAAACACTGTCTTCATTAAAATTCTGATCACCTACCTAAGTGACTCTAGAAGCCATCCACCACGCTCCTCTGCGGAACTTTGCTAGCTAGCCCATCTTCTCTTTATTCATGTTCCTGCCCCCTCCTGTGACAAGAAGCCAGAAATAGTCTATATTTTAGTTGTACTAAATACAGTTCAGCCAGAACGTGCCATGCTTCTACTGGCCACAGGGCCCTCGCACATTCTCCTCTTTTTGCCTGTAACAGCTGGGCATTGCTTACGGTCGGTCCTACATGCTTCACATGATAAGCTCATTCAGCCTCAGTGTGGATTCCATTTCCTCCAGGACGCATTCTAAGAGACTTCGGGCCTGGGCACATCTCGGAGCTTTCTTAACATACAACACTTTATTTAGGGTTACATAAAATTAAAACTTGGAACAGATTTAGGTTAGGAAGACAATTTCAATATAGGAAGGAAGGAAGCTGGTGAGGATACTTGGAGCA
This sequence comes from Manis javanica, assembly GCF_040802235.1. Classification (NCBI taxonomy): domain Eukaryota; kingdom Metazoa; phylum Chordata; class Mammalia; order Pholidota; family Manidae; genus Manis; species Manis javanica. The sequence goes on from NC_133161.1 coordinate 96,927,543, forward strand.
CTAAAGACAATAAATGAACATTAAGGGCCAGCACAACCATCTGTGAATACACCATGTCTAAGGAGTAACCAGGACACAGAACACTTGTGCATTTCTGGAGCACTTTGAACTTATGTCAGAAGTCTAAGCTGTCTAATAACACACAGTTGGCCTCATGTAGCCAAGAAAGCAAAGCAGTAGTCCTCACCAGGAGAGGGTTGGGAGTGTGTTGTCCCAGGAGGACAATTGGCACTGTCTGGAGGCACTTTCGAGGGTTTTCTAATTGGGTGATTGCTATTGGCATCTGGTACATTGAAGCCAGGAACCCTCCAATGCACAGGACAGCCACCACAATAAAGAATTATCTTGCTTAAAATATACAGCGAGGTCAAGAAACACAGTGAACACATTGCATATACATTATCCCAGTATGGCAGTCGCCTTCCTCAGGGCAGCTGAGCCAGGAAACCAAGGTGGAAGCTGTACAGCCTTCATGACTCAGCCTGTGAAGCCACACACTGTCACTCCCGCTGTGTTCTGTGGGTCATGCAGACCAGCCCTGACTCAGTGGACGAGTGCTTCATCACCGTGTGAGCACCGGGAGGTGGGCACCATGGGGGGCCTACAGGAGGCCAGTGAGCAATCCACTGTAACAACCAGAGATATGAGAAGAAATCAGTATAACATTTGTAGATGTCCATTGTCAAACTGAAAAACTGCAATTTTTCAGTTTGAGACTGAAATTAGTGTTAGAATTAATGATTAACTCTTGGTAGGACACAAAATAAACATATAATAGGTATCAGTAGATATCATCCAAACCAGTGATGTCAAGTTGGAAAATATTAAGGAAAGAAAATTCTATTTATAAAGTACCTAGAGATAGCCTCAAAAGTACCTAGAGTAAATGGAAACTCTCTGAAGAAAAATACAAAATTTCAGTAAGAACTGTAAAAATCTGGAATACATTGAGAGGTAGGTATGTCACATGGCTGAGGTGGAAACACTGGATTTGTATTTAACTTCAGTTCTTCACAAAGTAATCTACATTCTGGATGTAAATCTCAAATATCAAGGAGATAAATATACATAAACATTATATTTTTAAGTATGTATTATATGTGTATGTGTTTCATCAAACAATTCCAGGTATTATCCAGAAGAATAAATGGACCAAAATAACCAAGAAACTTTGGGGAGAGAAGTGTGGATATTTAGTTTAATATTAATATGTAATAAAGTTACAGAGACAGTGTGGTATAGTACAGTAATTTAATGGAAGTTCAGTGGAATTATCTAAATAGACCAGGAACATACCCTAATTAAATTTTTTTAAATAATAGTGATGGAACAAAAAACTTTTCGGGTAAAAAAAATGGTTTTTTTAAATAAACGTTACTGACACAATGAATTAACTCTGAAAAAACTTTGTATTTCCCCCTTTAGCCATACAGCAGTCCCTAACAGATTTGAGTTAATGTAAGATAATATAAAGTCACAAGAAAATTTGAATGAGTATTATCTTGAGTTGGAGAGAGACCTTTTGAGAATAAATTAACAGAATGATAACAGTGGGAAAGAAATCCAGATATTTACCAATATAAAATGTTAAACTCTCTGTAAGTTAAAAAAAAAGACACCATGAACAAAATTAAAGGCAAGTAAATATTGAGAAATTTTTTAATTTTTTCTCATTTATAGGAAAGTGTGGATATTCTACATATTGAAGAGGAGTAGGAAAATAATGCTTTTATGATAAGAAAAGCAGTGAAATCCTGCTACAAAAATAAAAGAGACCTGAGTCATCTCTCGATTGATTTTTCATCCCATATCTTGTTTTTGAGAACTTAGGTGCACCAGATAACTGTGACAGATGTGAGTCACACATATAAAAGATTATTAAATCAGTGAGAACATAGTTAGCCATACCAAAAAACAAAATGCAAATTAATGAAAAAGATTCTGCTACTTTGCCTCTCAAACTAACAATTTTAAAAACAGTACTGCTCATGCTGTCAAAGATGCTCTGGGACAGGCACTCAACAAATAGCAGAGGGTGTGCAAATGAGTCAATGTAAGTCCTGCTTTTACCGGCAGTTTGGCAGCAGGCAGCAGGAGTGTGGTGGAGTTATGGAGGTCCTCAGAGAATAACGTAACAAAGCACGCAGATGTTGGGACAAAGGATAAGCTGTATGTTGTTTATTTGTAGCATTGCATTTACACTAGTGAAAAATTATAAATATCCCTTAGATTCCAACAAAATAATTAAAACACTGGAACATCGCAATACGGACTGATGTGCAACCTTTATTAAACAAATCTTCTTAATAAAATAAAAACTGCTCATGACATAATGTTACATAAGTAAAGCATACCAGTAATGATATATGCAGCACAATATTTTTTGGCTGAAAATTTTGTGTGCATTGAAATCAGTTGGGAAGGAAATCCTGATGTGTCAGTGGTGCTTATCCTGGGGTGATGGGACTTGAGGTAGTTATTTTTCTCTGTATGATTTTGTTAATTTTATAAGCTATTTGTGATTACCTAACATTGCTTTTATTATAGAACTGTGAATATGGAAGAAATAGTAGGTTTTGAAAAGGCATGAGGAGTAGTAATGTAAATGCAGGAAATATCTGCTCAAATTATGGAGATGTCTTGCAGTGTGATCACTAATTCCTCCATGTGGGGCCTCCCACTACTTACACAGTCTCCCTCTTTCTCTCACCCTCACCCTCCTGCACACATGCACACACACCTGCAAAAAACCCAGTCATTGTTCTTTTACTGGATACATAGCTTTAGGTTTCTTCAATCAAATGCTTTATAGAGTTTTTGCCAGTATCCTGCTAATTGATCCATGGGGCCATTTCCTCTAGTGATTTCTGGTATTAGACAGTGTCAGCTCTTATTGAATTTCCTTACTGGATTTTTGCCCTTAGAATTGCTACATAAATTGAAATTTGTTGTGGGGAATGACATTCAATGCCAGTGCTGGAAGGAGGCAGAGGCAGGGAAAAGTCGGAAGCTTTCAAGAATTGACTGTGCAGGAGACCCCTTGTCAAAAGGACCAGTCTACTTTCAGTTGATGGAGGCCCTGTGGCAAGAAGTGACCCTTTTATTTATTTTGTTGGCTCTGTAAAGGATACCAGAAACTGGGAAATCATGGTACATAAGAACAGTGCAATGGCCAGTTGGTTTTGAATCAATCTAACAGACTGTCTTATAGCCTGGCCTGTTCTTTAGACCTATCTAAAGGCCAGCACCATTGATTTCTATGTCAAGACTCACAAACTCCTGGTGTATGTGGCCCCCCTGAGAATTGTCCTTCTGTCCCAGGAAGTGACTGGAGACCTCCAGTGACACTCCTCCCAGTTTGCCACTGGTTTAAAAAAAACATAAGTGTCTCACACGGTATTCGGTGGATTTAAGTAGATTAAATTTAATTTCTTTAAAAAATTATAAGCTGCTGTTCAAAATAAAATGTAGGTCAAAATTTACATCATGATTATTTTTTAAAGCTGTGATAAACAGCCCTTTCCTCTCCTAGGTTAAGGAGAATTCCTTCATCTTTATGCCATTATGATTTACTATTAATCCCCATGAAATGTGTTTTACTCCTTAAATGACACTACAGGAAAATTTTGGAGATTTTGTGGATTCAGTTCCAGACCTCAAGAAAGCAAATATCACAAGAAAGGAAGTCAAGTGAATTTCTTAGTTTCTCAGTGCATATAAAAGTTATGTTTATGCTATACTGTAGTCTGTTAAGTGTGCAATAACATTATGTCAAACATCAATATACATATCTTAATTAAAAAATACTTCATTGCTAAAAAATGCTAATCATCATCTGAGCTTTGAGTGAGCTGTAATCATTGATCACAGGCCACTGTAACAAATAAAATAATGATGAACAGGTTTGCAATGTGAGAATTATCAAAATGTGACACACGGACACAAAGTGAGCAAATACTGCTGGAATAAAGGTGCCAATAGAACTTGATCAGTGCAGGGTTGCCACAAACCTTCAATTTGTGAAAAGCAGTATTTAGCAAAATGCAATACAGCAAAGTGCAATCAAACAAGGACTAACTTTATTTTTACACAGCTACATGCAAAATGTAGTCTTCTGGGAATATGTTAAGAATGCTGGAAATATGGTGAATACGCCTGCACCACTTTGCAGAACATGTCTGTCCACTGGCGTATTGTATGTTTGAAATAGACTTCAAGCTGAAGCCAATAAATGTTTTATAGTATGTGCAAAATTAGCTCAGCTTTGCTGTCTCCTGAGGAGCGATGTCAGGAGTCTTTTTTGACACATGCTCCAGCTTCACTGCTTTCTTAATTTTCCTTTTCCTAAAGTGAAGTCAACTGCCTGAATCATACAGGATGCACCGCAGCCTTCCTTTGCTCACGGAATAGAAAGCACATTCAGCAGGATGCAAACACCTCTCATCCCAGTTGGCCAGGCTGTATTTGCCACTCAGGAAACATCAGGGGGATCTCACTGTTGGCGGGAAGCCTCACTCGGGGTCTTATTTCTCTTGGGTTCCTGGGACGTTCATGGTCTTTTTTCTTCTCCTCCATCTAGGCCTGCTCCTCGGCTTTCTCCCTATAATGTAAGAACAGATTTTAGTTTTCTGGAAGAAAAATCTATCCATTAATTAAAACGTGGAATGAATAAATCTCCATCACCTCCTCCCCATCCTCCTACTTGGATGACGGATGACTCTGCTTCATTCTTTGTTGAGGCAATTGAAAGGATCAGAAACAAGGATTAGAAATGATCAGAAAAAGTTTCCTGTCTTTTGTGGTAGATGAACTACTTAGGCCCCCATCTAAATCACTAGTGCACATGGTCCTGCCCTCTGTCACCTGCTGAGGACATCACTGCAGAGCCCCTTTCTCCTGCTCTGTTAGGTTATTCCCTGCACCTGCTCTTTCTCCCAATCATCTCACCGCCTATGCCCCCTTCCATCTACCACCCCATCTCCTTCTCCCTTTACAGCAGAACTTCTTCAAAGAGGTGTCTAGACTGCCTCCAATTCCTCACCCTAAATTCTCTGAGCAAGCTTCCTTAACTGCGGCCCTTGAGGGACTCCAAGAAGCTTCCACTTTGGAAAATCCATTGCTCAGTTTTCAGTTCCTTACCTTCCTGCAGTTGATGTGATTGACAGAACCTTCCATGAAGCACTTTCTCTGCCTCCAGGAAAACATTCTTCCTTGGTTTTTCTAATTCATTGGCTTTTGGGCTTCTTGGGCTCTTCTCTGGGAACCCCAGACCCAGAACTGTGGGCTGCCTGCAGGCTCAGCCCTTGGCCTCTTCTCCTTTCTATACACTCCCCCACGCTGTGGTCTCATCCACCATGATTTTAAATAACTCTGTAGGCTAGTGAGGCCCACATTTATACGTCCATTCAAGATGCTTCCCCTAAACTCCAAACTTGGATGTTTAGCTTCCACTTGAGACCTTCAATTGGATGCCTAATAAGCACCTCACACTCAGACTCTGCCACTGACATCCTTCTCTGCTCGCCAGCCGCCTCCACGCAGTCTCCCCCATGCCAGTTGATGGCATTCCATCCTTCCTGATTTTCCTGTGGTGTCATCCCTGACTCATCCTTTCTCTGCACCCCCACACCCAAACCACCTCTGTCCTCAAAAACAGCTTGTTTTGCAGTATGCCTGCAGCTTCCACTTGGTCTGGGTGATGTGTAGCTCTTGCCTGATGACTGCAGCCACTTCCTGACTACTCTTCCTATTTCCGCCTCGGCACACATGGCGACACAGCCAGCAGCCTGCGCCTTTTCAAACCTAATCTGAAATGTGTCACTTCTCTGTGTGAGCCTCTGATGTCTCCCAAAGCCAGTTCAGTGGGCTGCAAGGCCCTGCATGGTCTGGTGGCTGCTGTCCCCTCGTTGCTCACTCCACTCCTGCCACAGGGGCCACCTGCTGTCCTCTTGCATTCCAGGCACACCTGCCCAGGGAGTTGGTGCTTACTGTCCCCTCTGCCCCTGATGTCCACATGGCCTGCTCCTCTCCCTTGAGATGCCACCCCCAACCACCTGATTTAAAACTGCAACTACGCAGCTCCCTAACTCCCTTTCTTGCCTAGTTTTCCTCCCCAGGCCCATCCCTTTTGGATGTAGTCTGTAATTTTTTCAACTGTCTTACTGATGGTCTCTCCCCGATTAGAATTTAAGCTGTCTGAGGACAGACATTATGGCTGTTGTTTGCTTCATGCCTAGAATGCCTTTCACAGTAGGCATGAGCAAAATCAGTTGCACGAATGAAGGAATCAAATGGTTCTCAGCAATTAAGAGTAAGGACACAGGTATAGATGCAGTTTTTTTATTCCTTGGAGCTGAGTCTAGATTGCATTTCCTACTCATTTATCTCAGATACAACATTTAGGATGGGCTTCAGGTGGGAGTGTTCCATTTGAGTCATCTATAGTAAAGGCACTATCCCACGCAGGCCCCTCTGTGGTAATGAACGAAGTTTCCTTTGCATTTTCGTGAACTCCTTTTGGTTAAAGTAGCAAAGGACCGTCTTAGGTTTTGCACCGTGGCCATTTTCTTTCTTTCTTTTCCCTTTAGTTAGTACTTAATATACAAGGAGAAAAGTTCTGAGTAAACATTTGTAGGAGTATTAGAAGCAAACTGCCTCTTTGTGTTCTTTGTTAGGCTGTGGGAGGAATTGTCTCCCAGTTTCAATTAAGTGAAAAGGAATATTTTAAATACAATGTGATTTGTTCATAACCAGAACCCCTGAACTTCCATGATCCCTAAGTCCTCAACAGCTTTCCCACCGCCTTCAGAGCGAATGGCAGCACTTCCCCCGTTCTATCACCCGCTCCTGCTCGCCTCTGCCCCAAGGCTCTCTTTCTCTTGTTCAAGATGTGAGGACTCACTAGTGGTCATTAGTTCCTTGAACCATCAGAAATTCTCATCTGCATCTTCACCTAGAAAGGCAGCCACCTCCTGGCCACCTGGTCCCTTTGTTCTTAGGTCTCAGATAACAGAGGGGTCTTCGCCACAGTTTGCAAAGTATCTCTCATCTTAGTTCCTTTATAGCAACTGATCTTTCTCCTTTAGGGCTTATTATAATTGGTAATGTGTATGTTTATTTGCGTGTTTATGTTTTCTGGACAGTCTCTCTCACCCCTCAGCTGTAAGTTGCCTGAGGGTAGGGCCATGTCTGCTGTGTCTAGCTGGGTAACTGTCACAGTTGATGCTCACCGGGCACTTTCCTTTGGTCAGGGGCCACCAGCACCCCTGCCCCTGGGGTGTGCCCAGCCCATCTGGGCTGCAGGAGAGAAATCAGAGTTGGGGGGCGGGGGCAGAAAGGAAGTGCTGAGTTCAAGAACTCTGACTGCTACAATAAATCTGTCCCAGGTGCAGGGTCAGGAGGGCAGTTCTTAACCCTCCACCCCAAGAGGTGGGCCCTGGGGGAGAGCTGGCAAGGTGGCAGCCAAGCCTGCCTGCCCTTCTCTTTCATGGATGAACTGTAGTTCCTGGGGAGCAGAATACAAGGAGATGAGTTTTACAGTGTAAGCGAGCAGTAGAATGGCATACTTAGAGGACTTGTGGGAGGTACAAATAATCCTAATAATTCCAGGAACCTGAGAAGGCCAGCACCCCCTCCCTGGTATCTGAAATGAAATCAGACCTTGTGAGGTCTCCATTCATTCCTATTACAGCTCACTGTCAGAAACGTAATGAACACACAAATACCCCAGGACACTGCAACATCTGAACAACAACAGAAAATCCAGCCAACTATTTTCCTCATCAGAAAAAGAACACTCTTGGGCACCAGGAGTGAATGGGCTTGAGGAACAGGCAGAAGGCAGGTGAGAGGGAAAACTAAAAACATCCCCCTGATTTCGACAGCTTTCACTCACTGTGTTCTTGATGCCCTGTTTGGTTTGGGGATCTCTTTGTCCCCTAGAAATCGGCATTTAGGATTGCTGATGGCTGCAGGATCCTGGGATCCCAGGTCAGGGATTTCCGGCCCTCTTCTCTCACACTCTGGCGTAGTTGGCTGTTCTGTTCAGCAGCTCAGCAGCCCCTGCCCCGCCAGCTGCCAAGGTGCCCCCCTGACTGGGGCGGAGCAGAGAGCCACGAGAGCCTCTTCAAGCCTTCGGTTCTTTCAGGGCAGGAAGTGTCAGTGAGCAGCTTGTGCCACGGCTTGGCCATTTCAGGCCCTGCTCGGACCATGGCGGCCCCTGCTCTCCCACCCCCGGGACCCCATTTCCTGTAGAACGAGCCCCTCCCTTTGGTTTGTTCCCCAGGTCCTCCACAGCATGACATTGACTGGACACCTGCTGTGTACCAAGCTCCACACATGCATCATCCCGGATTTTCCAACAACCTTATCAGGGAAATAGTATTATTCCCCACTTAGAGATGGAAAACCTGTTATTTAGAGATGTTGAATAACTTGTGCAGTAGTAAGTCAAGAGCTGGAATTTAAGTGTGGGTCTGATTCCGGCACAAGCTTTTCCAAAGTTCACAGCTGCTTCCACAGCCTCAGCTCCTGAGTTGACCTCTGTCCACTCTCCCACAGCACCAGCTGTTCTGCTTTGTCCTGGCTCTGCCTGCAGAATTTGGTTCATACCATGTCCTGCATGTGCAGTGGACTCAAAATCCCACCCTGCCAACCTCTGTCCATCCTTGCAGGACTAGCACATAAGACACCCCCTCCATGGAGCCTTCTTTGGTTTCCTCTTCATCCCACCTAGTTCACCCTTTCCCTCCCAGCTGTCATTGAATGCCGTGGTTCCTCTGTTGCATTCTGTGAACTACTTAGTTACAGGTTTAATGTCTACTGCTAGATTGAGAGACACTTATTTACATCAGGAGCCATGTCTTACTCAGCTTAGATACCCCACATGCCTCTTACGGATGTTTACATGAATCTCTCACACCCTTCAAGACAAGATGCCTGATGGCCAAGTCCCGCCAACTGGCAGGAACACAACCTTAGCTAACAGCCCAGAGTAAAGGCAGGCGTGGCAGGACGCATGCCGACGACTGCTGTGGGAAAGGCCCTGCATCGCATTCTCTCTGGCCAGCTTCACTGGCTGAGCACTTCCTTCCATTGCCAACAAGACCACAAGGAGCTGTTGAGAAGGGTCAGATCTGCTTTCCTTACAGGCACTTTCCCTCCCCACGGGTGTGTTCCTTTCCTGGTTTTTAGTGTTCACGGCATCTCAGATCCTACACTTGCCCATCCCTTAGCATAGGAAGAGTAATAGTCAAGGCTCACATACCATACGTTCAAAGGCTTGAAAGTTAGAAAGTGAGTCTATAAATGGTTCAATGAAAGAAAAGGAGTGAATATCATTAAATGTACCTTTAAATTCTTAGATAAAATAAAAACCAAATTTAGATCAGTTATCTAAATAAAGCTGATTTTAAAACTCAAAACAGAATTTTCATTAAATATTTTATAAGAGTATCTGCCATTCTAGCATTCAGTGGTCCTCTAATTGCCAATAGAAAGAAGCAGTACCATGCTTCACACGTGTCATATCTAGAACAGAAATTCTCAGTGTGGTCCAGGGACCCTTAGGAGTCCCGGGAGCCTCTCCGGGGGTCTGTGAGGTCAATACTAGTTACATAGTAGCATGAGACTTTATTTGCCCTTTCACCTCAGTCTCTAAGGAAGTGCCCTGGAGCTTTTCAGAAGCTCCTTGACGTCTGTATCAACAGACTGAAGTCAGAAACAAGTATGAAACTCCAGTTGCTCCTATTATGCCCCACCTTAAAAAGAATTACAAAAACATAAAACATTTCCATAATTCTATTTTTTTATTTTGAAAAACAGTTATTTGGCATAAAACATGTTATCCATGTTAGTAGTTTACCAATTATCATTTTTAAATGAATGCATATATTTAAACTGTTGTTCAGTTTTCATTTCTAATATAAAGATTGATATAACCCACATAAATAAAAGTTCTTTGGGTTACTCAACAATATTTAAGAGTGTAAAGTGATCTTGAAACCAAAATGTTTAGAACTGTTGCTTTAGAGCTACTGGAATACCAGCTTCAGAGTATCACCCAATACTGCAAATGTCCTACAGTCTCCATCCTAACTAGGCCATGAGCAAACATTAGGACCTGAATTGGAATAGGAAGGGAAGCAAGGGCTGACGCTGCTGAGAAAGGACACTTTATTAGGCAACCTCCCATCTCATAATGCTCTCTGAGAGAGATCTGACAAGTTAATTAAATCATCTTTCCTCTCCCCTGCTCAAACCCTCCCCAGAGGGTCCATAGTGGAACAACCACACCACTTCCTGGTGCTCACAGGGGCTGCCCTTTGAGTCAAGGACGTGGAGATAGAGGTAGGAGGGTCTGAGGTCAGTGTTTACATTTTGATGCTACAAGTGAGGAAATTGAGGAGGTAAGAGGGTAAGAGACTTGTCCAAGACTGCAGGTCCAGCAAGAAACAGAGCAGGCCAGACACTTCACTAAAAGAGAAGGAAATGTTCCCTTTTATTTTTACAGCCATCCAAGATAGTTATTCACTAGGTGCAACTTAAGCTCAGAGAGGAAGAAGCATAAGGCCTTAGACTAAGCACAGCTGGCGTAGGACCACACTTGTAGTGAGTATACACAGCCGGCACTTTGTGCAGGCATGTCCAGGTCCAAAGCAAGCACTCTTCCCTCCAAATTTCAAGATTTGGACGTTTTCACCAGTACATGGTCATGCCAGTTTAATTAGCATTACTTACAATGAAGAAAAATTAGAACAATCTAAATTTATAAAAATAGAATTAGTGTCATTACTGTTATAAATATCATGTGTTAAAATGTTATGGATATTGAAATGATTTTGTGATATATTTTTAATAACATGGAGAAATTCTTTAATAGCTAAGCATAAAAAGCAGAATGCAAAAATGGGTAATCTCAACTATCTAATAACAAACTGCATAAAGGAAAAAGGAAGGGAATATTTGTAACTGATCATTCTGGTAGCCTGAGTGGCATAGTTATGGAGGCATGATGTTTTTTAAAAATTTTGTGTACTTTTCAAGTTCTTAACCTTTATTATTTTTATACTTAAAAATTCCACCTCTGGACTACCACAGGTCCCTGGAATATGCCGAATGTGACTTAACTTCTCTTGATGCCCAGGAAAGGCTGTGGCAGCATCTGCCCAGTGGTGAAAGCAAAGCCATAGCTCTTACAGGACACACAGCTCGGAAGGCAGCAGTGCAGCCGTGGACACTGGGGGAGGTCTAGGTGAAAGGAGTGCTAGGGGATGGTCTCCCTGCCCTTATCCATCCTGATGCTCTCAGGTCTACAGAAAACTCACCCATATCACTTTTTCACTTGGCTCAGTTCAGCTTTATGGCCCCTCTGCACCATTGCAGATTGAGAAATGAGGCCAAGTGTGTACTAAGGCTGGTGAATCCTGTTCCAAGGTTTCCAGGTTCCCGATGCCTCTCAAGATGCTGCAGCCTTCAGGGCCACTTGGCTACCTTGGTAGCTCTGCTCCTGGCTGGTGTTAAACAACAAAAAGTCAGCTGTGTAAATTTGAAGATCAAATTGGTTTTATTCAATGATTCATAAATCAGGCAGCATCCCAACTAGCAACAGAAAGTAGTTCCACTGAGCTGTAGAAAAGGAAGGTTTTTTAAAGGCAGAATGGGGGTGGAAAAGGAAATTGTTAGTAAAGCATGCATTGTTATAGGCAAGGGTGCCCTCTTGAGGGGAATAGAAGGGGTTAACTGGGCACATTAGCTCACCAGTAATTCCATGTGGACTGGTTGAAAGTTACATTCCCGGAGAGGGGGTTAAAGCAAGTAGGTTAGGTATTAAGTCTTGGTTTGCTGACATGAGATTTAGCACAAATGAATTGGGGGCCTACTGTCTCCTTTTTAACCCTGGGAGCAGGCTCCTGTTCAGTTATAAAAGTCTATTTTGCCCCGCACTTGCCCAAATCTTACCTGTGCCTTCAAGGCTCTTAATAGCTACCTGTTAAGTGGTCACCACTTTGCAGCTTTTGGTGACAACCACCCATTAGAGACAGTAGTGGCCCCTCTCCCAGTGCTGGCTTGCTGGTCAGCACCAGACTGAGCTGATGCTTGTGAAAATATAACTTATTAGGTCACCTTACCCCACTGAATTAGAACCTCCAGGAAGGAGGGCCATTTTTTACAAATTTCATTTTCATCTCATGTGTTCAGTTTTTTTTCTGGCTTGGTTATATTGGCCTGAGAACAGGGATCATATCCTGCACAACAGGTGGCCCAAAGCTTTGAAGAACAGTTATTCAATGAATGTTTGTTCAACTGAATTGAATTATATACAGTCAAAGTGAGGGCACAACTTCAGGCCTTGCATTTGAGTCTTTGCCAAAATGTTACGATCACTTGTTCTTTACTAACCCTTCCTAGTCAGCAGTTGGAAAGTTGTTAATTACAGAGATAGCTTTTCATTATCTTTCATATTGTTTTTGCATCCTGCAAAGCAGAGACCATGTGGAACCTGTCTCCCTATTTGATACGTGTGACCAATATTCTTTAGGGATATAGTGTTCAGACTGGCAGCCAAGAAGAGAGATGGCTCAGGCACCCACAGAGGAGCCATTCACCACAATGGTTCCAGGGCTTCGCAATGACCATGCGTCCTCTTCCCATATAATGGAAATGAATATTGGCACCAAGATTTCGGTGGGCATTCCAAGGAAGGCTGAGATGATTTTCCTGAGCTGTATGAGATGGGTGCCTTGGGTTTGGTTCTAAGGATCCTTCTTCTGTGTGTTGATACTATGTCAGTTGAAACATATAGTGAAGTCACTAGAAACAGTGATATAGTAATTTTAAAAAAATCTCCAATAACTAGAACTTATTTGTTCTGGTTCTTTATATCCTGGTTGGGTGGGCACCACTCTCCCTATCAGGACTGTCCACCCCACTCCCACTGTGTGCATTTGCGTTTCTCCTGGTAACCTTACTTTGGCAGTTGCATGTGTACGACTCCATAGAGATTCTTGGGCTGTTACTGGTTTTTCACACAAGAGAGTCCTGGCTTCCAGGGCAGATGCCACAGCTTATGCCCCCGTTCATTCTCCAGTGTTTGACACCCACATTTGTTACTTGCTGAATAAATAAAGATTGACTAGGAAATGCACACTTAGTGGTTAAAACTATCCTGAAAAGTGACCCTAACTACCTTTAAGTAATATTAATAAAACAAGATTAAAATGCCAGCCTCCCAAGGTAGGACATGATTGAGGTGACATGGAGTGTAATGTCTTCCCAGGACTAGGCGGTATAAGATGTCTCCTCTGTAAAGAGCAAGCTAACATCTTAGAATGAGTGCACTTAAGACTCATTAACATGTTACCTGTGGCTCTTGTCTTCCTTAGAATTACTGTTTCTTCGTGAACAGTCTTTCAAAAACCCAAATTACTTCGTTTTTGTCATTTTCTTGTTTTGCCACTGTCTCTTGGGGCTTTACAGAGAAGCCCAATGAGCAGTCTGAATGGCAGCTGAGACACATCATTGTGATGACACAGTCCCCACTGCCACCACACTGTGACAGAGGGCTGTGGCTGCCACCCCTGCATGCTGTGGCTTCTCTGCAGCTGTCACTCCTTAGAAGGATGCAAAAGTTTAATCCCCGATGTTTTCTGTCTGTGAAGTAATATGGAAATTTAGAGATGTAATCTGAATAATTAACTCAAGCCTCAAATGAAAAAAAAAAATCTTAAAATATCCAGATCATTAAGACTTCTGATTTCTACTTGGGTGTAGGCAGTTTCTTTTAACTAGTTGAAATGGCAGTGGGTGCCCTTGAATATCTTACTGTATTATTGAAATCCAGGACTTCTAGGTATCAGCTTAAGGATGAAAAATATCCTAGCCAGGTGATGATCATCTAGTTTGCCTTCTGATCACTGCTATAGTCAAATTAAATTAATATTCTCACTGAATTTACTATAGACCTATACCATACTATTCAGCAAAGACTCCTCATGGTCAGGAAGGGAATCAGGGGGAGAAGCACTGGGGCTTGTACTTTCACTGTGGCAGCTGCACCTTTTTCATATCACAGACAAGCTTGGTTCTAAGGATCCCAGGCATTCCAGCAAGAGACAGATGACGAGTAAACCATACTTTTTCTCCAGTCTCTAAAACTGGAAAATTTGTCTGAAATCCCCAGCAGACTGTGGCTTTTGTTAACGAGTTCAAAGGTTCCAAGCTGCCTCAATTAACTGACCCTTCTCTTTAGTTCTGAAAAATCAAAAAAATACATTGGTATGACAAATGTCCAAAGAGACTTTCTGTGAAAGATATTCACTAATCTCAGCACTGTGTCCTGTAATCATATTTAAAAGGCATAGCCAAGTGTTTATTTTCTTTTAATGCTCCTTTAGAACCAAGCCAGACTTTGAACTGTGAGGGTTTCGCACACCTTTTAGGAAGTCAAGTAGGGAACCCAGGCATCCAGGTAACCACAGCCTGAACACTCACTCCCAACCCACTTTAATCCTAATCTTAGTGATGACCTCCTCATGCCTCAGAGCAAAATAATAAATCCTACTCTGAAATTTCAAAATAGAATTCTTCCTTCCTTTTACCATTTCCATGAATAATTGATAATAAAACACTATGACACCTATCTAGGTCACCTCATTTGCTTGTTTTGACTATGGGGATATCTTGATGCCATTGGAATTTTCTACATGGGACTTTCACAGCTTTTGACACTCGTTCATTCAGCTGTGATTCACTTAAAAAGCAATGCTCTGTCTCTGCTCTTGTATAATGTCTCTCTTCTGTAGATGTTAAGAGCTTGATGGCAATGCTGGTAGGCTGATTTTTCTCCTTATCATTCAGCTCTCGCAATTATTTTATCTCAAATCCTTGATGGTAGGGTGACTTCATTTTTAGTAGGACCAGTTCTTTCTTCCTCCAGCAATCTCTTGATTTAAACCATCTCTGCCAGCCCTTGTATTTTAGCCTGGGTGCTGAAGTGGTATACCCTGGTGTGGTTAAGTGAACAAGTGACAGCTAGGAACAGAATTGAGTAACACCGACTGGAATGTCATGGGAGTGGAAGCAATGATGAGCAGAAAGAATCTGGGAAAGAACATGTTCCCAGTAACCCTGTCTAGGATATCAGTTGGCTTTGTCACTTCTCAAGGGAGATAGCGGGAGGGGTAGGTGTGGAACAGACGAGAGAGAGGCCAGGTGCCTTTACATTGCCAAATGCCGTTTGCATTTTACTCCTCATCATTGCTCTAAGTTGTCTTCCAAAAGTGGTTTCAGGTGTTAACACTGAACTTATGTCAGTATGAGTGTGTTCATCCAGGGCACTTTGATAACAAAAGGCAGGCACTGCTTCCACGGTTCGGTGCCCGTGTGCTGCTAATGGGCCGTGTGGCTCCTGTTACTAGAATCTGGCGCCTGTTAGAGCTGCAGACTAACCAAGTAGTCTGAAGAAGTGGCACTGGCCGCTGCAGAGATGGGAGCTGTGCAGTGCCCATTACCCCAGAGCAGCCCCGGGACTTGGGCAGAAGCTTCCACCAGTTGCTGCTGAAGGAAGATGTTCAACAGCAGCATTTGTGTACACAGTGTAGGTGAACCTACCTCTAGGTCTTTATCTTCAAAAGGGCTCCATGCCCCCAAAGAAACACCTGCCTTCTTACTGGGACACTTGGCTTTCATGGATCTTGCTTCCAATTGGGCCTCATCCCCAGCTCCCCACCCTGCATCCGGGGCTCCCCCCTCCTTCAGTCCCAGCTACACTGCGCAAGGTTAGAACTCCCATGCCTTTGCACTGTGTTCCTTCTGCCTGAAAGACAGCCCTCCTCTTCTCCTGAAAGTCATATTCCTTCCCTATCAGACAAAATGAGTAGTTATCACCTTATCCTTTGAACTCCCTCTAAACTTGCCTATCACACTGCACTGAAATGCTTTGCTTACCTATCTTTCTTGCCACTAGGTGGTGTCCAGCCCATATGCCTCATCCCTCATGCTGTATGAGCTCATGGGTATTTAACTGATTTATTAATTAGCTCCAGTACAATGCTGGCAATTTAACTTTGCTACAGAACAGTGAAGGATATATCATCTTTGTTCTGCATTCTATGCAAGATAAGATTACAAACGCAATATGTTTCAGAAAGCCAGGCCAATTCAGTCTGTACTGATGTATTAGCCATGCTTTGCAAATGAAGGACATAAAAATCCTGAAATTTACTTCTCCTGATTAGTTCTGAGGAGCAAAGCATACTGTGTGCAAAGTATTCAGTGTCCTCAAATAATAACATTAGGCACAAGTAGCGTTTGCCTTAAAATGCTCAGTGCAGTGCACGATGCTGCCCTTCTCTGGGATGAAAGCCACGGCTGTGAGAGCCCAGTAAAAACAGGCCACATGAGCATCTGTGCCACATTCGCCCACATGCGGTGGCATCTCCGTGACTGTGAATTGCCCTTTCATTTACACACCTCTTCAGGGACCTGGTCATACCTGTTCCTTTACCTCTCCTCCTCCCACAGGGGGACTAACACTGGGCTGCAGATGGCATTATGGGTTCAGGCTGAAGGGACTGTGGACTGATGAAGCTTCTTCCTGCATGTGAACTTGGCTTTCCAAATGGCTGTGGTATGTGCTCCACTGGCTATAAGCAGTCTCCTTACTCCTTGCTTCTCTCCTCATTGCTGCAGGAGGACCAGTGCTTCTGAGGTGATCAGACTGTCTCATTTCCCAGGTCCCAAACCTGTGGCTCCCGTCCTCCAGGAGGGGATGTCTTATGTGTTGGCATGGCATGGGAGACCTTCCCCCGCATTTCCAGCGGCCCCTCCTGACACTCCACCCTGTGCTTCCTTGTAAAGCTGTGCCCTACATGCGTAGCACCCTGGGCTTAGCGTGGATTTCCCTCTGCCCTTGCTCAGCTGCTGCCTTCCCTACTTCCAAATACAGCTTCCCCGTTCCCACATCTGGGAGGCATTACCAGCTTCCCTCTCCCTCTCCCAGGCACCTTGCCTACCGCTCCTATCATGGCCGTCATCATTGCATCAAGGTTGACTACTTAAATGATTGCCTTGACACAAAACTCTGAGAATAGGAGCACTGTTTGATTAGTCTCTGTACCCATGATGCCTGGTATGGTGTCTAGTACATCCTAGCAACTTGATAAACGTTTGGAAGGAAGGAAGAAGTAAACTAAAACCAGAGTTTTCATAACTATGTTGGGTCCAGCCTCCCTGGGGGTGGAAGAATTTAAGAGAACATCTGTACAGCATGCAGACCTCCATAATGAATAATAATGTATTTGAGTATGAACTTCAGAATGTATGCAAGCTTAGCCTCTCGTTTGCAATCCCACTGAAATGTACTTCTTAGAATGGTATTCCTTGCCTGGCTACATTGCCTGTTCGTCGGCAGAACTGAACAGGATCATGAGCAGAGGAAGAAAACACACTGTGCATTACGGGATCCACAGCCTGCTGCTCCCTCCTGAGCAGGGTGGCCAGGCAGTGCCACAGGCAGCCTCCTAAGCCGGGGGCTCACTAGCCATGTTCAGGACAGGCTGCTGTCCTGCTGGGACCTTGCTTCCTAGTGAGCAACAGGGCCTCCCAGCACTCCCAGCCTGGGATCTGCATGACGTGACTCGGTGTCATGGGCTGGGTTTTGGAGGCTGGACTGCTGCCCAGGTGGTGGTGCCCTGGGTGGGGAGCAGCCACAGCCACTCTGCTTGGGGTACAGCACTCTGGGAGGCTCCCCAAGGGTCAGCAGAGTCCCTGGGCCTGGGTCTCTAGGCTGGCTGGAGTGTGTCACTGTGGTTCTGGGACATGAAAGCATATCCTTTTCTTCTGCAAGTGTTAATAGGTAGAAAAAGAACTTTTCCAACTTACATCAGGATAGGTCCCTCCTGAAGAAGAAAAGGACCTTAGGTTGAAGAGGGGAAGCCATCTGTGTGTTCCCACGCATTCTCTGTTTCAGTCAGTCCATCTGTCTGTCTCTCTCACACACGGGAATACCACTTTCAGTGGCCTTTCCTTGTAGTCTAATCAGAAGGAGGTGCTGGGGATCTGGGATTTCCCCTGAAGAACCCCGGAAGGCCCACCTGCCCCCTACCTTCCTTCCTCCCTCTTGCCCGCAGCCCCCACTGGGTGTTCTCGCCACACAAACTGCCCAGATTTCCACAACTTCACTCTTGAACACGACCTAACACAAATCTCCCAAGTGACCCAGAGCTGCCGCAAGAAATTCCCTCCTTGACCAAAGTGCATCCCAGGGAGGCATGGCCAGACCTCCCGCTGGCCTCTCTTCAGTGCGGAGGGGCAGTGGTACCTGAGCCATGGACTTTCCTCTGCCACCATCAGCTGGGCCTCAGGCAAGGGGTTGGCGGGGTGCTGTTCAGCTCTCTTAACCTAATGCTGTTTTTTTGGGGGGGATTACAAAGTTTTATATATTCTTAATAATGTGTTTGAGTGTCATTTTAACAAATCCCTCATCTTTTAAATCTTGGCTTCCTTGGCTTCATAGTCCTATGACTCTTCCTTGGCTTGACTTGATTTGTTTATTAGAATTCTCTCCACCTAATGTTCCCTTCCAGCCAGCAATGTGTGGGATTCTATTTCTTCAAGGGGAAGAAGCTCACACAATTGAGTTTATGCAATTCTGCAAAATAGCTTTGAGCCTAAAACCAGTTCAGAGGCCAGGTTTCAGGGATGGGGGCCCAGGAGCCGCAGAGTTGGATAGAAGTGGTGATATGCAGCCCCTCCCACTCTTGTCCACTGAAGTGCTGTGCCATGTGACCGAGCAGGGCACCTCAGCCCCTCACACCCACTACTGTCCCAGGACTCGCTCACATGTATGGGCAGAACTCAGGTCTCAGAATGTGACATACAGAAGGGGACCCAGGAACAGAATTTAATCTCATCCTCAATTCACCTTCCTTACCAGTGTCATTCAGGAGCCAGTAACTCAGGGGATTCTGGACACCAAGTTTTGTGCTGTATACAAAATATGAGTCAAGATGTGTTCCTGAACCATGGGGCAGGGCATCACATCAGACTCTGAGACACAGGAGCAGAGGCACCCCAGCCTGCATCACCCGCATGTTGGTTTATGCATTCATTTATCCAACAGGACATTCACTGAACATCTGCTACATTCTTGCCAGGCACTACTTTAAGTGGAAATGCAGACCCAAAAGAGTTTGGCAAGGACTGTGGCATCGTGGTGCCTGCCAACTGGTAGAGGGACACTAATAAGAAATAAATTATCAAGGAAGACAGGTGCAGACAGATCATGTCATTCAGGCTCTATCTTCATCAAGCCCAGAGAGCAGGCCCTGCGTTGAGAACCCCTTTGGGGTTTGGGACATAGGGGTGGAATAAGCCAAGGGGAGTTTTGAATGTGGTCACAAGGCAAAAACAGCTTAACACATTCATCAGCCCCTAATAGACTGCCTTTATATTATGATCTCAATTTTGATCAAAGACTTGTACAAGCAACCTGCCATTATGCTTGTGATAAAAAATCTTTTAAGATTATGTTCACCACATTATGTGGTGTTCCCTACACAAACTTTTAAATGAAGTATTTTATTTAGAATGTACAGGAAGAAAAAATTCCAATATTCTGATAATGAGAACTATGCTTTCCTTATATCTTCTCGACTTCCAAGAAGCTCAGAGAAATAACCTGAGTCTCAGTTACTGCAGCTCTAGCTGCCCACGTTATGACTTGGAGAGCATGCCTAAGGGTGATAAAGGGCCCACTTAGAGTCACACAGAACGCACTCAATTCCCGTTTCCTGCTGCAGGAGGTGTGACTTGGGAATGCTTGTTAACCACCATTTGGAGCTGGGCTTCTCACCAACATGGGAATAGTAATACTTGATAGGGTTTTAATGAGATAATGCATAGAGTAAATGATCATATCTTCTAATTATTACTTCCTGATTTTTGTGTGGTTTATATTCCCGATTTCCTTGTACATTTCTTTTGTTGTAAATTTTCTCAAATTCATTGTAGAAAGAGACATGTTATACATAATTTTTTAAAAGTTCCATTATACACATAATGGCATAACCAGAGCTGAGTGTAGGATAGAAAAGCATCAGGCATCTACTTGCTCAAAATCAAATGTGTGCATGAACTCAACAACTATTATGCTCTTTCTTCCAGCTATAAATAATGCCAGTATCTAAAACCTCGTCTCATTCACTTTAATGAAGTTTCCTTCAGGGCCTGTGTTTTTCCACTCAGTTTTTGATTTCTTAGTGTGGAGGCAATTTTTAGGAATCATTTTCACTGTTACAAATAGGCTTTTTGTCCACTTTCTTTTCATTTCTGAGGTGGCATTCACTCACAGCTTTATATTCCAAAACAGAAAAGCTATTAATGACCCTGTCAGTTAGAAACTGATGCAGCAGAATCTTTGGTCTCCCTGTGTTCTTCAAAAGAAATCCATAATAACATGTTCCTGCCCTAGAAGTGGTGATTTTTTGCTTTTAAGATTCTGTATCTTTATATAAGGCTTTGTTTTTGCTGATAAACTGTAATGCATAAGAATCACGTAAAACATATTAAACACACAAAGCCTGTTCCAAGATTAAAAAAATAATAAATCCAAGGACATACCAATTCAATACATTTCAATATTTACAAGTTACTTAAATTGGAAAATAAAACAAGTAAATATCACATCGTGTTGCATCTTCTCCTACAGATAGGAAACAAGCCAGCAAATGGAATCTTACTCACTGTGAAGTGTGGCACAACATAATCAGATTGTTTTCGGGGGCTCCCTCATCAGACCCACTCTTTCAGGAGTGAGCTAAAATCTGTGCTTAACGAAGCCCATAATTAGTGTACACTTGATTACCATTTTCCAATAATTGGAATATTACAATGTTACTGAAACTGTTTCTAATATTCTCATGGTTTTTGATGGGTGTCTGTTGCTGTCACTAAGATAAAAGAAGATAAAAGACACCTGAATTACTCAGTGGGCTGGAGAGAAAGCTGGGAGCAATTTAGTGATGCCCTTACCTTCCTGCTTGTGCTGAGAACAGGAGGCTGTTCCTTAGCAGGGAGGAGGGAGATTGCCTTAGAGATTAGAAAGAATTTGGAGGTTGTAAAACATTGAAATCATTGTCTAGGAAGAGTGTGGTCTTTTATGCAGGACTATTTAAAACCAGGACAGCTCCTCATCTGTCTCCCACGGTTCAGATGTGAAGGGAGAGTGATTGTATTGTTTCTTCCAGTTGGATGAGTCTGTAGTGTAGGCTGGGAACACTTGTGAAAGCCTGGGGAAAACGTGATCACAAAGGAATAGCAATTGGGCGTCAACCATCCACCTGCTGCATTCAAGAAGCAGCTGTGTGGGTCTTTAGCAATAACACCTTTTTAAGACATGCTGGCATAGTTTTATGTTAGCCTTCTTCCTGTGTAACTTTTTGTCATTGTCTTTATTTTCTTCTCTCAGTGCACTGCCTACTAACTTAACATGTATTTCTGTATTTTATCTATTTTTAATTAGCCACCTAAAACCCTTTCTGCAGAAAGAAGGGACATAATGGCATTAAGCAAATTCTATTAATTAAAGTTTTGAGCGTCTTTGTTGGACCAGGAGTCATGTCAGGTCCAGGGGATATACAGAACAGGGAATTCTGGCCTCAGGCCTTCCCAGCTATCTTGCCAATGGGTTTCAGACCTGGGCAAGTTCACTATGGATTCAGTGTGACCAAAGAAATGAGAGTAGAACGTTCTTGAAGCGAAAGGGTTTATTACCTTGTTTGCCCAGCAGTAGGTGGAGCACTAGCATCTCTGCCTCTGCCCAGAGCACTGGGCTGAGCTCTCTCCATAGCACAGTAATAGCTTATCTCCTACAGGTGTGGAAGCAGTAGCCCAGCAACAGGCCACTTACATCATCAGGTGGTTTAAGTTCAGTGAGGATCCTGGCCATAGGAACCCCAACTTCCCCACAACTGGAAAAGGAAGAAAAGATGACCATGCTCCTGTTGGAGATCACTTTGAAAACTGTCCAACCTCTCAGGTGGAAAATACCAAAGTGTGGACAGGAGCACAGCACAGAAGCAGCAGGAGAGTCGGTCCATGAAGAGCATGAGTAGGTCAAATAGCAGTAACACAATAAGGATTCTTGCAGAGGGATGGGGTTCCAGTGAAATCAGAAAGGCCTCCTCTCTTGGGAATGGAAAAAGGATGGAAGGAGAGGTTATAACAGAGTTTGTGCTGGAACATGATCTGGAGGCACATGCAAATCCTGCCTGCAAAGACAAATGGGAGAGATGTGGGCAAAGACGAATGGGGCTGAGGAGTGGAGAGTGTGGTCTTCAGGAAACAGCTTTGAGGCTGCCCTTCTTATTCTAGGCAAATACCATTATTCTGGTCTAGTAAATTGTTGAAAAATGTCTTCTCTGACTAATGTTTCCTTCTCTGCCTTTATTCCCACCATATGGATGGTGATCACAGGTATCATTTGATAGTTTTTATTTTTTTTTCATTTGATAGTTTTAAGAGACTTGCCTGGTTTCCAGGGAATTCTAATAAATGCCACAGCAGAAGTGTCTTCAATGAAAGAAAAGCACTCTGAAATCTTTTTTTGAGGCCCTGACTGACCCTACATGGATTACAGGCTTTTAGCTTTTCTACTAAGGCAAGACTGTCTGACTCAAGAACAAATCTTATAAATACAGACAACCCTCCCCCTTCAAGAAATTTGTATAGAGGGCCCTTTACAAATATACTGGACTCTAACACTTACAATTCCAGTTTCATAAGGAAACCTGGAGGTCCATGATGAGGAACAGTTTGTAGGTTTGCTGCAGTGTGAATTTAAGCCTGAGGGCCAGGAGATGATGGGCAGGGACTCTGGGCCCATGAGTGAGCCTGGCCGACTGCCCAGGACCTACGTTTCAGTGGTAGTTTTAAGAGACTTGCCTGGTTTCCAGGGAATTCTAATAAATACCACAGCAGAAGTGTCTTCAATGAAAGAAAAGCACTTTGAAATCTTTTTTTGAGGCCCTGATTGACCCTACATGGATTACAGGCTTTTAGCTTTCCTATTAAGGCAAGCCTATCTGACTCAAGAACCTATTTCAGTAGTAGGTTTTTATCTATTGAGCATTTAATATGCTCAGACCTTAACTTGCATTATTTTATTAAATTCTGACTACCCCATTTACAGATGAGGATGCTGAGGACCTGAAGGAGTTAAGTAGGCTATCTCGAAACACACGGCTTGGGGGCCGGTGGTGTGGCACCAACTTGGGTCTAACTCATAATTACACACTTGACTATTTCATTCAATTCCAAGCAGTTTTTATTCTCTGGAATAATACTGTAAGATGTTATTAGTCCATTTAAAGCATGTGTAAACTGAAGAAATGTTATGCTCCAGCAGCAGCCTGTCCTTTTTTGGAGATTTTACAAAGGCCTAGAGGACAGTCAGGTTGCTGAGACTCTCTGCGAGCTGCCGGAAGAGTCAGGGCTTCTGTCAGGTGGGACCGTGCTTCCTGGCTCAAGGCTGTGCCTGTCATCCTGAGAGGGGGACTCGTTTCCAGGCAACCTTGCAGTCCATCTATTTTCAAATGTCATAATGACAGGCATTTTTTTTTTAATAAGACATATGGTACCAATAGTGTGATGAGATGTTCTCCAAAGTCTGGCTTTTCTGCTTATAGTAATTCCATGGTTACCATCAGTTAGGCCAAAGGAATTCCTAACAAGAAACTCAAATAATGAATGAATAGGCCTGCCACATGGCCATTAAAGACTGAGACTCAGAATGCTGGCACCTGCTTTATCAGGTTAATGGACTTTTTACAAGTGCCCTGGTCTTAGAAGATGGAAAAAGTGCAGGCCTAAATTACTGCTAAATAGACTTATATTATCTAAAGAGTAGACTGGTGCTGGGGTCTGGTGCTTGTGGATGGTAAACAAAAAGTCAGCAACTTGAATTTGATTGATGTGTGTAATAAGTTTCAGTCCCTGGGCTCTAAACTGCATGATTCAACATATTTTTTGGACTTAATCTTCTCTTCTTAAAAACAAGTGTTATAATAGGTTGTAGAACAGCATGTACTTTTATAACCAGAAAACCCAAAAATGTACACTGAAATCCCAATTTTAATATACTTTGATGAAGTCAGAATCACCTTGTTTGTTTCAAAAAAGAATCCCTTTTACAAATCCTATGTGATGCCCTTTCCGCATGGTTTAAAAGCCCTGTGTCCAAAACAATTTTACCACTCTGTGTCAGCTCAGCTTGCTTTAATTGCTCAATGTTATAAACAATAAAAAACGTGCATTTTTTTCTCATTGGATTCAGTGTTTTCTACAGTAACATTGGCTCTGAGGGAGACATAGATCTCTGAGATTAGATTTTATTGAAAATTGTGTATTTGAAGATGACTAGGATATCTGGATCCCTAATTTCAGACAGCCAGAGACATTCTGTAGAGGGGGAGCTGTAAGTGGAGGGGCATCAGTTGTCTCACCCAGCAGGGACCACCTCTGATTCTGGGCTGTATGTAGGGCCTCAGATGCTGCCAGTTTCAGACGACTGAAAAGTTTGTAATTATCATCTACCCTAAAGAGGGGTACACTTGGATCCAGTTGAATAGATGCTGTAGAACTCCAGGGACGGCACTTTGCCCAGGGGCAGCCAGGGCCATTCAGGCCTTCCTATACCATACAGGCTAGAGGAGGATGGGAGAGGCAGACACGCCAGCAGAGCATGGACATCCCTGGGTGAGCTTATATTTTGTTCTTCCCTTCCCAGTGCAAACACCCGCCTACTGCATTTGTCTTGAGGAAGATGCTCTGTGTCGTATTTCACATCTTCCTGGGATGGCTGCTCGCACCCAGCTTGCTCTTCTTCCTCCCCTGTGAAGGCAGTGGCCATGAGGCTGGCATCTCCCACCCCTGCTGATTGTCTGTTTGCCCCCACAGAATCTGTACCAGAACAGGTTTTTAGGCCTGGCCGCCATGGCTTCTCCATCTAGAAACTCCCAGAACCGACGCAGGTGCAAGGAGCCGCTCCGCCACAGCTACAACCCCAGCCAGTTCCACAGCATGGCCATCAGGACAGGCCCCCACGGCACTGTCACCATCCCTCGCTCCACCAGTGACACTGACCTGGTCACCTCAGACAGCCGCTCCACGCTCATGGTCAGCAGCTCCTACTACTCCATAGGGCATTCGCAGGACCTGGTGATCCACTGGGACATAAAGGAGGAAGTGGACGCTGGAGACTGGATCGGCATGTATCTCATCGGTGAGTAGGACAGCCCTTAGCCAGACCAGCCACCGCGTGCCACGGATGTAAGTTTTAGAAGAGTGTGGTGGATGCTCAACTAGTATTCTCTTCATAATTCACTTTAACATATGCTTTAATATTTCAATAAACTATAATTTAATAAGAGCGCAAATTTGCAATCAAATGTTTTATACACCAAATTCTAACACGTTGCAGACCACACTCTGAGGCTCCTCTCTTACCGTCTCTGTTCACCGGAGGAAAATCATGACAGCAGGGCAGGGTGTGGTTGAGCACAAACTTTATTACCACTTGCAAGAATAGACTCCTACTTCTGAGCAAATTCATATAAAAAACCTGTTTCAAGTTCACGCATTTGTAAGACAAAAACAACACCCTATTCCCAATGAAAGTACACACATCTATGTGGAGGTAATTTCCCTTTTGTTTCCACTTTCTTACTGTTTTATGTTCAGAAGACATGATGGGATTTCCCAGATGGTGACATCAAGCATGCCGCAGGCTAGGGGACAGAGTGATGATTCCGAGGGAGAAGACTGCTCATGCCCGTGTGCTAGAGAAAAGAAATATCACAAAAATTTGAAGTTATGAAAATAGATCTACATGAAAATATATTTTATCTATTTTATATGATAGAATCAGGGGTAGTGGGAATGGATGCATTTATGCCAGTAAATTAGCAAGGGAAGCTGTGATTGCGGGGCTCCCTGGTGACAGGCACCAAGTTCAAGAGAGGCCAAGGCCTTCTGCCTGGAGTCTACGCAGTGAGAGAGTCACACAGTCAGACACTCAGTGCCAGACTTAACATCACTGAAGTCACAGAAACTACTGGATTGCTCTGAGACTTTTACAAACTGGACCATTTTCTCATACAAAAAAGGGGATCTTATCTGATTGGTGTCTCGAAAATATTATTAGCTCTCTTGAACATTTATAGTCAGTGTGGCTAGCATATTTACAATACAGATATTATTGTAAAGATGGAGAAACAACCTTCTTGAAATTTTTACACAAATAGTGATTACTAGGTAAATCAGACTTCCAAACAGTTAAAATTTAATTTTCTTGAAAATAGTTCTTGAATCAAACTGCTTGGATGCCATTGATCTAGGACAGAGCTTGCCGAACAACAGCCCATTGAGCATATTTTATTTAGTCCATATTGCATTAAATTTAAGTAATTATCAACATTTAAAAATGTAGAGACTTCACATTGAAATTCAGACTTCTAGCTTCTTTCACAAAAGCCCTGAATTTGGCAGATGGACCTGTACTTCTGCTTGGCTTGAGTCAGCTGGAGTGAATCATCAGCTCCCCTTGTGGACCGGCCTGCACCCTTCAGTTTGCCACAACCTCCCTCCCACCCGTCTTTACTTTAAGTATGAATGTTACTGGTTTACCACGTTAGGCAATTCAGTTTTTGGCCCCACCTCTAGTTTTTATATATATATATATATATATATATAGCATTACAGATTTATTGCTAGAAATCTCTGAAGCACTTTTTACTCTAAAAAAAACCATTTAATTTAAATATTTTACACAAAATAATAGGAACTTAACAGTCATGCCAGAGAAAAATAAAACCGCAAACACAATGACCCCTTCCCACTACCAGCAATTTATTTTATTCTTCCAGATCAATAAATGTTAATAGGAACTGTGTTGAAATGTGAGAAAGACATTCTTACCAGCTAGAGATTCCATTTCAGGTAAAATGTAAGAAACATGAAAACAGTAACATTTTCGAGTAACTTGTATGGATTTGATTTTTTTTCTGTCAAGGTATCATTGATATACAGTCTTATGTAGGTTTCACAAGAAAAACAATGTGGTTATTGCATTCACCCTTATTATCGAGTCCCTCCCCATGCCCCATTGCAGTCACTGTCCATCAGTGTAGTAAGATGCCACAGAGTCCCTATTTGTCTTTTCTGAGCTACACTGTCTTCCCTGTGACCCCCCACACACCATGCGCACCAATCATAATACCCCACAATCCCCTTCTCCCTCCCTCCCCACCCAACCTCCCCCACCCCTCCCCTTTGGTAACCACTAGTCCCTTCTTGGAGTCTGTGAGTCTGCTGCTATCTTGTTCCTTCAGTTTTGCTTTGTTGTTATACTCCACAAATGAGGGAAATCATTTGGTATTTGTCTTTGTCTGCCTGACCCACTTCACTGAACATAATACCCTCTAGCTCCATCCACATTGCTGCAAATGGTAGGATTTGTTTCTTTCTTATGGATGAATAATATTCCATTGTGTATATGTACCACATCTTCTTTATCCATTCATCTACTGATGGACACTTAGGTCGCTTCCATTTCTTGGCTTTTGTAAATAGTGCAGTGATAAACATAGGGATGCATATGTCTTTTTGAATCTGATAAGTTGTTTTCTTTGGGTAAATTCCCAGGAGTGGAAATCCCAGGTCAAATGGTATTTCTATTTTTAGCTTTTTGAGGAGCCTCCATACTGCTTTCCACAATGATTGAACCAGTTTACATTCCCACCAGCAGTGTAGGAGGGTTCCTCTTTCTCCACAACCTCGCCAACATTTGTTGTTCCTAGTCTTTTCTATGTTGGCCCTCCTAACTGGTGTGAGGTGATATGTCACTGTGGTTTTAACTCACATCTCCCTGGTAACTAGTGATGAGGAACATCCCCTCACGTGCCTGTTGGCCATCTGAATTTCTTCTTTGGAGAAGTGTCTGTTCATATCCTCCACCCATTTTTCAATAGGGTTATTTGCCTTTTGGGTGTTGAGGCATGTGAGTTCTTTGTGTATTTTGGATGTTAACCCCCTTTCAGACACACCATCTACAAATATATTCTCCCATACTGTAGGATGCCCCCCATCCACGTTCTGCTGATGGTGTCCTTTGCTGTACAGAAGCTTTTTAGCATAATGTAGTCCCACTTGTTCATTTTTCATTTTGTTTCCCTTGCTTGAGGAGATGCGTTCAGGATAAAGTTTCTTGTGTTTATATTCAAGAGATTTTTGTCTATGTTTTCCTCTAAGAGTTTCATGGTTTCAGGACTTACATTCAGGTCCTTGATCAATTTTTAGTTTACTTTTGTGTATAGGGTTAGGCAATAATCCAGTTTAATT
Source organism: Manis javanica (assembly GCF_040802235.1). Classification (NCBI taxonomy): domain Eukaryota; kingdom Metazoa; phylum Chordata; class Mammalia; order Pholidota; family Manidae; genus Manis; species Manis javanica. The sequence goes on from NC_133161.1 coordinate 96,955,938, forward strand.
CTCTTGCATGTAGCTGTCCAGTTTTGCCAACACCAGTCATCAAAGAGGCCATCACTTCCTCATTGTATATCCATGGCTCCTTTATTGTATATTAATTGACCATATATGCTTGGGTTTATATCTGGGCTCTCTAGTCTGTTCCACTGGTCAATGGGTCTGTTCTTATGCTAGTACCAAACTGTCTCACTTACTGTGGCTTTGTAGTAGAGCTTGAAGTTGGGGAGTGAGATCCCCCCCACTTTATTCTTCCTTCTCAGGATTGCTTTGGCTATTTGGGGTCTTTTGTGGTCCCATATGAATTTTAGAACTATTTGCTGTAGTTCATTGAAGAGTGCTGTAGGTATTTTGATAGGGATTGCATTGATTCTATAGATTGCTTTAGGGAGGATGGCCATTTTGAAAACATTAATTCTTTCTATCCATGAGCATGGAATGTGTTTCCACTTATTGTTATCTTCTTTAATTTCTCTCATGAGTGTCTTGTAGTTTTCAGAGTATAGGTCTTTCACTTCCTTGGTTTGATTTATTCCTAGGTATTTTATTCTTTTTGATGCAACTGTGAATGGAATTGTTTTCCTGACTTCTCTTTCTGCTAGTTCATCATTAGTGTATAGAAATGCAACAGATTTCTGTGTATTAATTTTGTATCCTGCAACTTTGCTGAATTCAGATATTAGATCTAATAGTTTTGGAGTGGATTTTTTAGGGTTTTTTATGTACAATATCATGTCATCTGCAAACAGGGACAGTTTAACTTCTTCCTTGCCAATTTGGATGCCTTTTATTTCTTTGTGTTGTCTGATTGCTATGGATAGGACCTCCAGGACTATGTTGAATAGAAGTGGGGAGAGTGGGCATCCTTGCCTTGTTCCCAATCTTAAAGGAAAAGCTTTCAGCTTCTCACTGTTAAGTATAATGTTGGCTGTGGGTTTATCATATATGGCCTTTATTATGTTGAGGTATTTGCCCCCTATATCCATTTTGTTGAGAGTTTTTATCATGAATGGATGTTGAATTTTGTCGAATGCTTTTTCAACATCTATGGAGATGATCATGTGGTTTTTGTCCTTCTTTTTGTTGATGTGGTGGGTGATGTTGATGGATTTTTTGAATGTTGTACTATCCTTGCATCCCTGGAATAATCCTACTTGATCATGATGAATAATCTTTTTAATGTATTTATTATTCAACTTGCTAATATTTTTTGTTGAGTATTTTTGCATCCATGTTCATCAGGGCTATTGGTCTGTAATTTTCTTTTTTTGTGGTGTCTTTCCCTGGTTTTGGTATTAGAGTGATACTGACCTCATAGAATCAGTTTGGGAGTATTCCTTCCTCATCTACTTTTTGGAAAACTTTAAGGAGTATGGGTATTACGTCCTCACTAAATGTTTGATAAAATTCAGCAGTGAAACCCCCAGCTCTAGTTTTGAACCAATTCTAGACAGCTGTACCTTCCTGAGTGGTGAGTATTGAAGCCATTCATTCCCCAACTCAGGGAACAGTGGAAGAGGAGCATGTCAGGGTGCACCCAAAGGACACACATCCATGGTGAGGCAATGAATGCATCTGGAGCTCAACTGTAGATCTGAGCTGGGGTGGAGACTTGGGACAATTGCACCCTGAGAGTAGAGAAGGTCCCTTGTGGGCTGTGTATGGGGAGAGATCACCAGAAAGCCCGGGTCAGAGAGGAAGGCAGGGAGGATCTCAAACAGGAGACATAATGGAGAGGTATGACCAAAGTTGGAGATCTCACTGTAGAAGTCAACAGAGAGGTGTTAGAAGGAGGAAGGAGTGGACTGCAGTATTGATGTCAGGAAACTCTGTGAATGAATAGACGGGGTATTGACATGACATTTTGACTGAGACAAAAGTAAACATGGCTCATCATCTTAGAATCTTAGTTTGACAGTTTGTTCTTCTCATAGTGGCTGCATATATATAACTGTGAAGTTATTTAATGCAAAATGCCAACACTTTCAGCAGCATAGCATTTTATAACTAATTTCCAAATCCAAAATTATCTGTGAATCTTCAAAATTCATAATTTCTAGGTCCTTAGTAACTTACCTGCCAGATATGCAGTGCCTTGCTAAAGATCAAATCATAGGTCCAGGCCTTAAATTTCAGAGGTGGTGATTTTAATCTAAGCTGTTATGTCACAGTTGTAGAAACACCAGTTCAGTGACTCCCAAGGCCACACAGCTGCCTATCCTGGTGGCAGACCTCACACTGGCCATAGGAATGTTCTGGAGCACATCAGGTGTGGGCCACCTAATGGCCAACATAAATGCCCTTATGAGGCACATTTGTGATGCTGTCAGCTGACTGCTAGATCTCTCCAGGCAAACATGACTTTCTTTCTGCCACAGATGTCTGGATGTGTGGAGGGGGATGTGTGGCCCTGCTCGCTGACACTGTCATCAGTGCTGTCCTTAGCCAGGAACCAAGTTATGGGGACAGTAACCCTAGTATGACCGTTGTTATAATAGTGAAATCACATTTGGTTCCTTCATTCATGGAGTGGCTCATGAACTAGATGACTATGACCAAGGATTCTGTCTCCAAGAGGCACATCACAGGGAATGACTGTGTGATTTCAGTGACAGCTTGGCCTGGGGTAGAATCATACTCTGCTACTGGCCAGAGCATGGCCTAGGCCATGTAACTGGCATCAAATCTTTGGGTTCCTTACCTAGAAAATAGAGAGAAAAAATAAAATCTATGTTTTCTTGATTCTGTGATTCTTTTCAGGGTCACCAAGCAGAACTGATGTTGTTCTGTGCAATACCTCACGTCTGGATTTAACTTGCCAGGCAGTTCTATTCTCTGGATGCATGGTGCTAAAACTATCCTGATTCCCAAGCTTCACACAGCCCAGCCATGGCCTGCAGATGTGTACTCAGTCGTATAAGTTGTACATTATAGACAAAAGCTTTGGGACCTGGAAGGAGATTTAAATGTCAGTAAATGGGCAGAAAATTATGATTTTCTCAAAAACAAGTACAGTTGATCCATGGGCATCACAGGTTTGAACTGTGCAAGTTCACTTATACATGGACTTTTTTCAATAAATACAGTATAGTAAATGTATTTTCTTTTCCATATGATTTTCTAAATAACATTTTCTTATCTCTAGCTTACTTTATTGTAGGAATATAGTATATAATAATGACATACAAAATATATGTTATAGACTGTGTTATTAAAGGGCTGCTGGTAAACTATTAGTAGTTAACTTTTTGGGGAGTCAAAAGTCATACATGGATTTTCTACTATGCAGGGTCAGTACCCCTAATCCCCATGTTGTTTGAGGGTCAAATGTAGAGGCAGAGTCATTAGAAATCAGCATTTCCAGGAAATAGTTTCACAATTATTTATTCTTGACTTTGCCTACTTGACTTTGACAAGTAAAACCTAATATTTTACCCTAATATCCTATATTTAGGGTAAATATTCAGCAATACCCCCGGCTTTCTCACACTAAGGAAACAGCATCACGTAATTTGGTAAAGATGCATAAATTGAAGGATACAGTTAATACCTGTAATCATTGTAGTGCTAAATTAATGAGAACATATCCATTGAAGTATGTTTTCCTTCCTCATTTAACATTCCAATATTGAAATAATATTTTTATTATATTTATCAGGGTTATCAAATTTTAAGAAATAGCCATTCCTTTGATGCTTTTGGAAGTAGCCCTTATCAAAACTGTTTAAGCATGAAATAAATGTGCGATTAAAATTATGAAAATATAATTGAATAGGTAAAATGGACATAATATGCTCATAATAAGAAGGAAAACTGGCTTCTTATTAATTTAGAATTTTAATAAATCATATCATTATTATGCCATGCTATGCTATACCATGCTATCCCTATACCATGTTAGAATTTGCTCAGTAACTTAAAACATAATAAAACTAGAGTACATTTATTCATTCAAAATTCAATAAATCAAAAGATGGTTACTCAGAGCAAAATTAAAATGAAAAGTTTTCTAAAATGGCATCTTTGAAGCACTCCCATAGACTGGTGCTTGGGGCATAAATTCTCTTCCATACCTTCTAGGTTGCCCTAACTGTGTGAGGTTAGAGATTATGGTCTGTATCAAATCTATTCTTTGGAATTCTTTTAGGTTGCTTTCTGTGACCTATACCTGCTCAGTTTTGTAAATATTCTATGCATGGTCATTAAGAAAGTGTATTTTTATTGGCCAGGTCTTCACTGAGTTCCACAGCAACTGAGGTAACATAGCTACAGTTTCCACAGAATCATCAAAGTAAGAACACAAATCTGATATGTACAAGTTTCAGTTTGCAGGTACCTTACAAAGCAAGGCCTCTTACTCTCTCCCTCACTCTCTTTCTCTCTCCTCTGTGTGTATTTAATATATATAAAGATGTATATATATATATATATATATATATATATATACACACACATGTGTGTGTGTGTATACACACACACTCATAGTACATTCTGATTTTTGTGTCTTTGATTTTTGAGTGAAGTGTGTCAAAAATTGCTATCAAAAGTTTTTTAAGTTTTGATTTTAATTCATCTATCTCTACCTTCACTTATAGAAGCTTTCTACTTTGTAGATGTTTATGCTGATAATTAAATGCATAAATGTTCATGATGTAGTTTCTTACAGTTTGCTATTACAGATCTGTGTCTCTTCTGCTACTCTTTGCCTTGAATTCAGTTTTCTAACTAAGATGGCTTGTCTCTCAGTTTTCTTCTGTTCGCATTTGTTTGATCTCTCTTTTTCTTTTCTTTATCTTTCAATCCTTGTCTTTTTTGAGTGTGGCTTTTTGTGTGTGCTTTTTAATTTTGATCTGAGATCCTGCTTTTTAATTGGCTAGAATAACACATTTACATTTATTGTACTTGCTGTCATATTAAGATTTATTTTTGCTGTGTTTCTTCATTGTCTTTATTTACTGCTTTTTCTTTTCGATTCTTCCAGTTTTTCTGCTCTCCATTAGAAAGACCTGTTGAGTTAAAAGTTGTGAATTCTCTGATTGTTGTTATGGTGATTGCTTTTTAGCATAGACCTTGGTTCTGAATCAAGGGTGGTTTTGCCCCCCAGTGGACATTTGGTAATGTCTGAAGACATTTTTGGATGTCATATTGTAGGAGTGCTTCTGGCATCTACTGGATAGAAGTCAGGAATGCCACTCAACAGTTTATAATGCACAGGACAGCCTCACCACAACAAAGGTAATGAAGAGTTATCCAATGCAAAACACCAATAGTGCTAAGGCAGAGAAACCCTGTCCTAGACAGTACTCATTATTTGCCAGCATTGATTTCTTAACCTTATCAACATCTCTTCTTCCAGTAGACTGGTAGCTCAGCCAGCATACTTTCATATTCCTTTGGTCTTCCAGGACTTTGGTTTCCCAGATGTGAACACTCTTCTATTTATCTTCAATATCCTATAGCCCTTCTTGTATATTTTCTGATTTTTGTTTTCCCCTAGGAGGATTTTTCAATCAGATCTTCCAGCCTCCCAATCCACTTTTCAACAGAACTCACGCAGAATAGTAGGATAAGAGCAATGATGAGTGAAGACATGGATATTATAGCCACAGGAGTAGCACTCCTATCCTACACATTAATTTCAGTTTACACTCAATGGGGAAAGAGTTCTCTGGTTAAATAAGAATTGAAAACTTCACCTACATTGCCCCAGTCACAATATACATTAAAGTTTCAGAAGCCTGGAGTAAGCAACCCAGTTTACTTTATTTCACCTAGCATTTTTGAAACCTTCTGGAGCAAGAAAAAAAATCTTATTTTCCAATATTTATCAGGAGCTCCAGTTTGGGAAACCACACAGCAGCAATTATGAGAAGTTAAAGAATAAGTACAGAAGCCCAATCCTTTCCCTTAATGAGAAATTAATGTGCAGAGCTTTAAAATTTAATGTTTTAGGATGGAAGCTAAAATTGCCTCTCTAGCTAGACACGTGCACATAAAAACTCCAAGAATGCTTCCCTATGGACATTTGCTCTTGAAGACCTAAAAGTTTTCTTTTACACCAGCATTCTAATAGAGTATAGGGGAGCTGAGGCTGTATTTCCTAATTACGGCACAACAAGTTAGAATAGTTAGAACAAAGAAACAATCTGAAGGCAAGGCCACAGAAAAGGAGAGAGTGGCTTTGATTTTTATGGCCCCCTGCCCTTGGTCCTCACCCTCCCCTCCTAGCACAGGTGAGCAAAGCTTTTCCATCCTTGGCTTAGGACTACAAAAGACAAATCAAATCTCCCTGGATCTCTGAATCTACTATTTAATGAAGCCATAGTGGGAGAATCCTTGGAGATTCTTCTGAGATTTGGTTATCAGGAGGACGAATTCTTTTGAGAAATGGAAGCTGTGTTGTGTTTTTTCTGTTGGGCTTAGGCAGTGGACTAATTCTCCTTTTTAATTGTTTCTGCACTTACTTGCCCATTCTGTTCTCAACAGCAGTAGTCTTTTTGCCATGTACTCTTCTATTATAGACTAGGGTGAGGAGCGCATAGCTACAGTTTGCATTTGGAAGACAAAGTAAGAGAAATACACTCCTTGTTTCTTAGTGTCCTTGTTTCTTTAAGCTTCACTAGAACTTTCTGCAAAGATTAGTTTTTAATAACCTGTGAAGATCTTTTCTCTATTATAAATTGTGAAGCCAGAAGTAGGATTCTATACACTAGAGGAAATAAGTATCATCCAGCAAATATAATCTTTTTTGAGGAACTTAATACATTTTTACATGTTCTGTATGAAATGAGCAATGACAAAATTTGAAATATTTTATGCCAAGGTTTCAGGTTATTATTAATGGATTTTCACATTAAGTAAATGGAGCTTTGCTATAGACGGCTCTATTTTTAGCCCAGACTGTAAACAGAAATTGCTGCTCATTAGATGCCGACACTATTCTCAGACCACTACCTGTAATAGCTTATTTAATCCACACAACAGACTTTGGGGGTTGATATTAATATTACCTCCATTTTGTAGCGAGGAAGCAAAGACACACAGGGGTTAACTAAGATGCCTAGGATCACATAGCTAGTAGTGGTAACCTAAACTCTGCCTCAGTGGGCTGTGATAGCCCTCTAATCACACCAACACTGCTCCCACCAGGAGACTTCCGCCCCATCGAAGAGCACAGGTAAACCTCGGGATAGAGAGCCCAGGGGATGCCCTTCCTCAGGGTGATGGAGACATGGCATGGCCCCCACCACCCATTCACCCATTCGAGGCCTCTTCTCTACTCCAGTGCCTCCCTGTTATGCAGAATCTGGTCCCGAAAACTTACATGTCCCAGACTTCTGTACCACTGTATTCCAGATGCAAATTTGCTCTTTTCATTTAGATGCACCTGTGTAAGATTGGGAAGGTGAGGTGAGCTGTGGGTTCCTCTGCTTTTTGCCTGTGACTGCCCAAGCATAACTTAGAGAAATTAAGCTTTTCCACCACAGGGCCATAGCGTCCACTCACTCGCTTCATGGGCACCTGCTGGCAGCAGTGTGGTGACATAACCTACTCAGCTTGCCTCTGGCGGATGACTCCTTCGTGGGTGGAGAGCCAGCTGCTGTGGCCTGTGGCCCTGCAGGTTGCAGGTACTGCCCAAGGTTCCCACGCTCAGCAGGTCCCACGTGGCCTCTGAGGGCAGCAGGAGCAGAGCGAATGTTATTTTGGGGTTGTTCCGAGAGGCCCAGCCTAGAGTCCATTTCTCCAGTACCTAATTCTCTGCATTAAATCCCTTCCTGCATAAAATATCTATACTGATTCTGTTTTTCTGCATGTGACCCTGACAATACGCTTGAATTCCCAAGCAAAGACTAGCCAACTCTCCCAATAACCGGCAATAAAAAATGCCTTTGGGGAAGGAGTTGACCTCAGCACAGACCGTGCAGGCAAGCTCAGGTGATATTTGCTATGAAGTGTTATTATTAGTGTAAGAAAATGGGCTACTTGTCAGGATCAATTGGCAATCTCTTAAAATGTGTTGCATTTAAACATGTACAGCAGAATGCATCTTGTTCTCTTCAAATGTTATTTTGCCATTCTCGTTGGATTTTTCTGGTTCTTCCCACCCACTCAACCCCATCCCTTTGTCATCCACTCCTCTGTGGTTCCTTGATGTTTAACTCATTCTTACACTTACTGTATTCTAATGAAATCCCCATTTTCTTGAATAGCGTATTAGGAACTTCCTAGAACACAGACCATGTATCCCCAGGGTTTAACCCAATTTCTCAAATGGAGTAAATATTCAGTACACATGGACCTATGTATGAATGAAAGTCCCCTTTCTGGATCTTACTGTATATGGATGCCTAGCAATGACTATTAAAGTGAATATTGTGCTGATCAGAGTGGATAAATTCAGGTAAATGCCTCTCTTTGGAGAACTGCCATAACGAGGCACATTTCTTCCTGGATGGGAGGCTTATTATGTCTGTACTGAAGACCCAGGGAGCTAGGAAAATATTATGACTTTTTTTGTAGAAATGAGGCAATTACTCTAAAAGACATATTAGGCAATCACCTTAGTAACCCAAACAGGGCTCTAAGCACGCATTGTGAATATAAAGACAGGCACATTTTGCAAACAAGTGATTTTCCAAAGGATACAAACAGCTCCTGCCTTTAATTAGGCAAAGATGGTGTTGCTTTGCCCAATTGCCTCTGCCAAAGGAGAGGCAGCCAAAACTGTGCAGTCAACCATAGCAGGTCACCACCAGCACATTTACTGTTGTCTCATTTAATCCTCCCCAGTGAGGTCTGAATTATCACCAACTCCCACTTTACAGATGAGGGCCTGAAGCTGTAGAAGTGACACTATTGGAAAATGGCACAAAGGCCTTGAGAGCTGGTCCTTTGGCAATGAGCCCTGCCCTCTCTGCCGCTCATCCCCACCTGTTTTCCCAGGGCAGCCAGATGCAAGATGGGATCCTCAGGCATCTTAGTTGCAGAAAGGTCAGCGGTGACCCAGCCCCTTTCTGCAGAGCTGGGGCTCTGGCCTGTCCTCAGGAACCCCTGAGTTCTGGCTGTTCTCCAACCATTGCAGTGCATTTGGACTCTCAAACATGTTTTTTCCCACAGTCTGAGATCCACACAGTTCAGATGGTTACTTTCTGGTGAAGGAAAACTGTAAGAGCCCCATAGAACATCAAGGTAAAATTCACATCCCTGTCTCGGTCTACACTGAAAACGTGTCATCTGGAACCAGGGAAGAGGCAATCAGCTCCACCTGCATGGATCTGTCCTCTCCAGGAAAGCTGCATTCCTCCCGGGGCACCAGCTTTAAGCAGGACGTTGATGGGAGGCAATGTGCTGAGCACAGAGAGGGCAGGACGGGAAGAAAGCACACGCCACCAGCCCCTCCCAGCACCCCGCACAGCAGGCTCTCCCCACCCCGTCCTTGGACACCACAGTGGGCCTTACCCTGCCCCCCACAGCCTACCCCCGTCTCCGCCCTCACAGCTCCTTCTCATCCCTCAAGCACGCATGACCCCAATTGGCCTCCCTCCGTGTAACTCCCCCTCACAGCACCCTGTTCTTTTCCTCCTTAACCTCTGTCACAAGTTGTAATAATACTTTTGGTTTTTTTCTTCGTGTTTAAAGTCTGCATCCTCAATAGTTTGCAAGCTGTAGTTCAGAAAGGACTGTATTGTTTTTGCCCAACCATGGCCACTGCCCCTCTCAGCACAGCAGATGGCTGGATCTTGGTAAGATCTGTGGAATGAATTAAATGAACACCCAGTGCATGAGGGTGGATGGATAAATGCATGGATGCATCCCAAGTAGTGAGTGATAATGGGTGTCCAGGCTGAAGAAGAGAGGATATAAGGTGGGGTCCAAGAGAACTGGACCCCAAGTGGAAAGTGTGATGGGATGTTTTCTTTATGCCTCGTTCTCAGACCCAAGTAGGGAACAGTTAATGGAAGCTTTAGGAGCAAGCTTTCCATGCTGGGATTTCACACAGGTAAGAGCTATTCGAAATGAAATAAACTGCCAGAGAAGGAACTATTTCTCTGTTTCTGGAGGTGTTTAGGTACCAGCTAGATGATCACTTGCCAGGAGTGTTGCAGAGTGGGGAAGAGATTCCTGCATTAAAAAGGGCTGATCCTGAGGGCACCTGAGGATGCTTCTAGCTCTCTGATTCTATGATTCCAGGTGCTGCTGCTTCTCTTGAGCTAGAGGTGGCATTAAAACCCTTTGCTCCTGTCTTTTTTTCTGCATATGCTGTTATCTGATATGATTTTCTACTGTTTCCTTTCCTTCCTGGAAATATAGATGAGGTCTTGTCAGAAAACTTTCTGGACTATAAGAACCGTGGAGTCAATGGTTCTCATCGGGGTCAGATCATCTGGAAGATTGATGCCAGCTCTTACTTTGTGGAACGTGAGTACTTTTCCCATTCCTGTTGCTCAGAAGGAAGCAGATTTCAATTGCTTTGTTCTTTATTCCATAGCATTGCCTCCACTTAGAAACATGCCATGTTAAAGAGAGATGTAGATTTAATGATATGCTTAAAAATAGTGAGTGGTGAGCTTCGTAACAGCCATCCAAACTAGCCCAGAGGGCCACTCCTTTAATTGCAAGGGAAAGTTTGGTTCCTGTTCATTCATAAGCCTCTGGATTTAGGACCTTTTGGTTCTTGTCCCTTAACTTTCACTTCATGGCTCCCCTGGTGCTATATTGCCCCTTCTATATCCTGTTGTCTGGTTTTGACTTTGCTTGACTAGTCCTTCAGGACTCCTGGTTCATGGCCCCAGCATGTTGGCGATCTTCCACACTTTTCCCTGATTTTCGGTGCTGACCACTGTTCCTCCGGATGGGGCTGAGACATTACTACTGCCAGCCTGTGTCTTTGCTTTCCGACCTACTGGCATTTCTGGATATATAAACTTGTCATCATGTATCTTATTGAGATATTTTCCAAAATTGTCTTCTGTCTTTGAAAAGAGCTCATTTTCACAGTTATGGAAGGATTTTCTGTATAGGTCCCCATACCGGCGCATTGCCTTCCACATGAGGACATACCTGTATATGCCTCACATTTGCTAGCTGGAGGAGCACACAGATTACCTTGGTCCACAACTCCTTCCCTCACACATGGGCACTAGAGAGTGCTAAATGCACAGATCCCTTCATGCATCTCCTGTTTGTAGCAAGTGTTCATTCAGTATTCTGAAAGGAAATGGAATAGTCAGTGTTCCAGCTGCCCAGTTCTCAGAGGAAATGATGCATGGCCAGAAACTTAAAGTTGTCAATTATCATCTGACTTGTGGTTTGAGAAAACCTGTATGTTTTAGCATGTTTTGTTTCTATTTTTATTCACCCTCATTTTCCTTTATTCACTTAATGAACATTTTGTAAGACCTACTGTATTCAAAAAATAGATTTGAAGATGAAAGGCCTCATGTTGGCCCTCTAGAACCTTGCCGTGTCTCTACTCCTAGACTGGCACCAGTGCCCCTATTTTTGAATCAGCGCAAGCACAATGGGTGGACAGTCAGGAGATTAGACACTGCTGGGTGTAGGGGAGACTGACCTCATGGGATGTGATTGCTAGGCATAATGAAATTACCAGTAAGAGATCTTCTTTTCCTTAATACGTACCTCCCTGGCTCTAGCTTTTCTCCCCTCTAATCCATCCTGCATACTGATACCAGACAAAATGCCTTGAACCTGACTGCTACCATCTGCCCCAAAGCCTCATGGCTCTCCTTTCTCAGCTGTCAGCTGAAACCTCTCTGCCCAGCTTCCAAGCCCCAGCACAACTCACCCTCATCCCTCAACCCTACTTCTCCATCCTCCCAACACGTCCTCCTTTGCCCTGATCACACCAGTATCTTCCCCTACACCACTAAAAACATTCATTTAACAGGAAGAACTTGGGTGAACTTGATTTAGGGGTAAAGATGGGCTCCCCCTAGTGGTACCTAATAAGACTTTGCAAATGCCAGTAAGAACAGAAAAGTAAAAACTTCGATTGTCAATGAACATTAGACATAAAAGCAGACAGAACGCCCCAGTCTCCACAGGAAGATGGATGGGAGAGGCCTTCCTTACTATATGCCCATTTTCCACTTTGGGGTTCTAACTGAGAAATACACACCATTAGGGTCAAAATACAGTATCGCCTCAGGAATGAACACAACTTGCAAATTCTTATGTTTTCAGAGTCAAGGAAATGTGTATTAAGGATAATATGACATTAAACTGTTTCTTCATTCTGCTTGAGTGGATGTGAAAAATTGAGATTTGTGTATAAATTAAGCCAGCAATAGTGCCATTTCTTTCAAATCTTCAAGATTTCTGTGACATTTAGAACATTTCCTGCATATTCACCCCAAATAACAAACAATTTAATATAATTGTCTTCATCAGCCATATGAAGACACACTTTAAATATCATTAGAAAGCTATTATAACAGCCCTGTAAAATATACAAAATCTACTAGACTAAGAATATCTGTTTTGGAAAAGTGGATGAAAGTGAAATTGAAAAGATGGGTATTTACATTCTTGCAAATATATCAAATGAGAGATCAATATACTCAGAATGTATTATGCTATACAAATATAATGTAATTTTTCTAAAAGTCAAAATTCATCAAGACAAAGTTTAATTGAGCTTGCAAATGATTAGACATTAACTCAAGGCATACATATAAATCAAATAAATTAAAATGCTATAATGATATATAGTTTAGGAGTCTGAATGCACTAAAACTGTATATAATATGCTATATGAATTTATATTTTTAAAATATGAAATGGTTCACATTTTTGAAAATTGTGATTGAAAATGTGCCAAGTTAACAAAGAGAAAGATATTGGATGTACAAAATGTTCCAAGTGGCTGTCCTTCATTAACACATCAAAGCCACAAAGGTCCTCTTGCCATAATAATAATGCAGAATCCAGGTCATTATCCAAACGATTGCAGAATGTTTTGTTATGAATAAAAAATAAGACTTTGCCATCTCTAGTTAGTAATAAACACACTAATCTAATTGGCAATTTAATCATACCTTCATAAAATTAAAAGTAATTTTGCAAACTTTGAATAGTGGCCCAACTTTAAATGTTAAAATACAACAGGTCATTCTTTCTACCCGGGAGTTAAATTAAAATATGAAAATAAATGAGGTATTATTTTTACTTTCCATTTTTTCTCTTTATTTCTCCCTTTTAGGACAGTGGGGGTATATTGCTGATTATCTGGAGTCCATAATGTCTGAATAGCACATTTCTTTTGGGATTATGATTCAGTTTAGAATTAGGTAATTGCTGTTGATTTATACATGTTTTTTAAAGGACTGACTAAATTAGACTTCGAAAGTACCATCAAATTAGTAACATACAAAAACAGATATTTTCTGGACTCCCCAAGGAGTTCCATGCATAATAAAATACAAAAGACAGTGAAGCCTGAGTCATTTCCTATTCCCTGGCATAAGTTTTCCCTAGTGGGCGTCTGGCTATTTGACTATAGAATAATTGCTGTAATGTGAGAACTGTAAAGATGCGAATTTTAATACTGACAAAAGAAAGAACTGGTGAAATTTTAGCTTTACCCATCCTGTCATTTGTGTCATAACAGTAACTCAAATACTATTTTTTAATAAGCACAGTGATGCTCAGCCAGCCAGTCTCAAGCCTGCAGGTGGAGTTAAACCAGTCCTTGCTGACTGTGTGTTCCTGCGAGAAGCCTCTCAAAGTCATGGCTTGCATTGCCAAGAAACAGTGGCCAGAGGCAGTGATTCTGTAGGGAAGCCATCTTTGTTGATCTCTGGCCCAAACCTGCTATGCGTAGCCCCCGTTCCCTGTAGCTCCCCATCAGCAGGTAGAAGGGTAGCGTGCCTGGAATAGCCACTGATGAGGGCCAGAAGTCTCCCACAGGGACCTGCTTTTCCAACTGCTCCCGTGGCCCATCATGTTTGCTGTCTTGAACACCACAGTCACAATCGCTGCCTTCTCACAGCTATCTGGCTGTGACCCAGAGATCTTCAGTCCTGCTGCTCTGCCTTGCTGTAGCTTCT